>NW_028135305.1:0-155000 GCF_964662115.1 Mustela nivalis | reverse complement strand
TGACACAACCTGAGCCCGGACCTGCTGACCAACACCCAGACAGCTGACCGCACCCCGAGCACATCAGACCCGCCCTGGCCTTAGGTCATCATCTCTTCCCTACCTCAGTTTTCAGGCTTCAGAACCTAGACCTTATCTCCAATCACTGCCCACGGGTGAATGTGATGCAGAAATCAGAACTCTTCCTGACCCATGGCAAGAAACCTTGTGGTTGGCATGTTGTCCAACGTTCAGTGTAGGAGAAAACAGCATACACCCTGAGGCCCCGCCCATTCTTGAGTGCGACGAGAGCATAAACACGCATTGTGACCTCAGCGTGAGTCCTGTCCTCTAGTAAGTCCTCTCAGTGGCTGGACCATTAGATGTCATAATGGGCTTGACATGTCCCTAGTCCCCAATTTTTAACCAGATTTCTGGTTGTCCAGTCGCCCAACCCCAGGGCTCTACTCTGGAATCCCTTATTTGGTGGGACATCTGAGTTTGAAAAACAAAATGAAACAAATCGACAACAACAACAAAAAAACGGACTTCTTCCATCCCCAGAATGACCGCAAACTCTTTGGACGGGACCGAACCCCCAGAGAGTAAGACTCGTCCATTTCCCATGAAGTCACCCGGCAATTTCACGACCATGAGTGACACGATATCCAGAGACAAAAACTTGAGCAAGAGCCTCACACTCGCCCTTTTTTCATATCCCGAAGTGTTCTCCTCATGGTCTGTAGATCAGTCCTGCCATACCTATGACCCAAAACATAAGCCGAGTTTGTGTTTTCAGACAACTGTCCAAACAGCTCTGGCCTACACACCCTACAGGCTCAGGGCCCTGGAGCCAAACCTGAGGACTGTACTTGCCCTCTCCAAGGGAATTGTATGTGCCCATTCCAATGGCCACAACCCTACTAATAGGATAACCTCCAAAGTCCCTGAGGCCATCCCAAGAGTTGTGGCTTCCCAGGACAAACAGGGGCAATCTGAGCCCATCTGAGCACCTACCTGCACTCAGACCCGTAGACTGATGTCCCCAGAGGTAAAAAAGAACGAACAGGCCCCTAGGCACTAATCGGATCCATTGCTTTGGTTTCCAGGAAACTCTCCTCAGAGGCCTGGATTTCAATAGCAGCATATGGCTGTTTCTTGACTCACCCATCAGAACAAATCTCATCTACACATGGGAAACATGCACGTTGGAGCTGTGTCAAAGCCTCTGTTTAGGAGAACCCTTCAGGGCCCCAGGGCCACCGCTTCATTCCAAGGTCTCCATAGACACAAAAACATATTAGGACACATCCACAGGAGAGTCCATTTCAACTCAGCCTCCTCGGTTGCCCCCCACATCCAGCAGATCTAACCTGTCTTGTTGCTTGGAGACAATTGGAATGCGAGGTGGGCTACCCAGCCATCCATCCTTAGAACCCTGCTAGGAATCGTTGGCCTGGAGCCAACAACAGGTCTCAATTGTCCTCCAGAAGAATCTTTGCATTTTGGAGCTTCTCACAACTCCCATCGTGGGAAAACCCCCATGTCCTCGTGATCCAACCCCCTTCAAGAAAGGGCCATCAGGGCAGAAAGTCCAACCTGAGCGATCGTCTGATCCTTGCCCTGACTTCAGATGCTCTAGATCTCTATTGAGGTCTGTAGATTGTGCCTGCCATATCCTCACCCAGAAACCTAGGCCTAGCTTGGGTTCTCAGACTCCGTCCTCAGACTACTGGCCCACAAGTCCTCCAGTTTGGCAATCCAGAACTACAATGCCGCACTCTGCCTGCCCTACAGAAGTAAAACATTGCCCTCAGGGCTACCCCGAAACCCCAAATGAGGATCAACCTGCACGCCAATCGGCTGTACCCCAAACATATAGGCTGACCTGGGCACTATTTCCCCTTCTGACCCAGCCTGAGCCTGGACCTCCTGGTCCCACCCAGACAGCTGGCCGCACACTGAGCACATCGGACCCGCCATGGCCTTAGGTCGTCATCTCTTCCCAACTGCGGTTTTCAGGCTCCAGAACCTAGACCTTATCTCCAACCACTGCCCAGGGTTGAAAATGATGCAGAAATCAGAACTCTTTCCCCATGGCAAGAAACCTTGTGCTTGGCATGTTATCCAACGTTCAGTGTAGTTGAAACAAGCGTGGCCCATGAGGCCCAGCCCATGCTTGCGGGCCACATTGGTCACAAACACACATTGTGACCCTCAGCCTGAGCCCAGTCCTCAGGTAAGGCCTCTCAGGGCCTATATGAAGAGACAGCATATTGGGCTTGCCATGCCCCTAGGCCCCAATTTTTAACCATAGTTCGGGGTGTCCCTTCACTCTTCCCCAGGGCTCTGCTTTGGAATTCCTCTTTTGGTGGGACACCAGAGGTAACAAACCTGAAAGGAGTCCTCCCATCCCACAGATTGACGAAAAACAATTGGGATCGGGCCAAATCCACAGAGAGGAAGATTCGTCCATGGCCCATGAGACCTCCCCAACATTCCACGGCCATCGCTGAAACAAAATCCCGAGACAAAAGCCTGAGCAAGCGATTCAGACGCGCTCATTCTTCATATCCTGAAGAGTTCTTCTCATGGTTTGTAGATCGGGCGTGCCATACCTACGTCCCCAAACTTAAGCTGAGTTTGTGTTTTCAGTCTTCTGTCCTCAAAGTCCTGGGCCACACTCCCTCCAGGCTGGGGCCCCTGGAGCCACACATTAGGACTGCCCCCACCCAATCCATGGGAATTCTGCCCATTCCATTGTCAAAAATCGTACAAATTAGGAGAACCCTCCAAAGTCCCTGAGGCCATCCCAATAGTGTAGGTCTCCCGGGTAAAAAAAGGGCGGTTGATACCAGCTGAGCATCTTCCTCCACTCATCTACCTCCACTCATACCAAGAAGATTGAACCAGACAGGACCCGAGGCCATTATCGGATCCATTGCTTTGGTTTACAGGCATGTCTCCTCAAATGCCTGGATTTCAATACCAGCAGAGAGAATTTCCTGAGGCACCCATCAGAACAAATCTCGTCTCCACAAGGAAAGTTGTGCATGGGAGCTATGCCAAAGCTTAGGAGAATACTTCAGGGTCCCGGTGCCACCACCCCATTCCAAGGCCCTCATGGACACAAACACACATTAGGACCCATCCTCTGGAAAGTGCATTTCAACTCAGCCACCCCGGTTGCTCCCGCAGATCCATTAGATTTAAACTGTCTTGTTGCTAGGAGATAATTGGAAGGCGAGGCGGACTTCCCAGGCATCCATCCTCGAACGGTGCTCTGGAGTCATTCCATATGGGATGTCCTGGAGCTGTCCAACAGGTCTCAATTGTCCCGCAGAAGGAATCCTTGAAGGGGGCATCCCACATCTCCCAACGTGGAAAACCTCCATGGCCTCGAGATTCCACTCCCTTCATGAAGGGGCCTTCATGCACAGAAACTCCAACCTTAGTCAACGTCGGATCCTCGTGCTGACTTCAGATGCTTGAGATATTGGTTCATATCTGCAGGGGGTACCTGCAGTGCCCTCGGCCAGAAACCCAAGTCGAGCTTGTGTTCTCAGGCTTCTATCCTCACACTCCTGGCCCAGAAGCCCTCAAGTTTGGCCATTCCACCCACAATGCAGCACTCTGCCTGCCCTCTAGAAAAAATATCTTCCCTAATGAGCTGCCTGGACACCTCAAATGAGGATAAACCTACAAGGCACTCGAATGTACCCATATTATATAGTCTAACCGGGGCACTAATGCACTGTCTGACACAACCTGAGCCAGAACCTCCTGACCAACACCCAGGCAGCTGACCACACAGTGATCCTATCAGACCCGCCATGGCCTTAGGTGGTCATCTCTTCCCAACAGCGGTTTTTCGGGCTTCAGAACCTAGGCCTTATCTCCAACCACAGTCCATGGTTGAAAATGATGCAGAAATCAGAACACTTTTCCCATGGTTAGAGACCTTGTGATTGGCAAGTTGTCCAAATTCCAGTGTAGTTGAAACCAGTGTGGCCCATGAGGCCCCGCCCTTGCTCGCAAAACCACATTGGTCACAAACACACATTGTGACCCTCAGCCTGAGCCCAGTCCTCAAGTACGGCCTCTCAGTGGCTGGATGAAGAGACAGCATATTGGGCGTGCCATGCCCCTAGGCCCCAATTTTTAAACATAGTTTGGGTTGTCCCTTCACTCTTCCCCAGCGCTCTGTTTTGGAATTCCTCTTATGTTCGGACACCTGAGGTAATAAACCTGAAAGGAGACCTCCCATTCCACAGATTGACGAAAAACAATTGGGACTGGGCCAAATCCACAGAGAGGAAGATTCGTCCATGGGCCATGAGGCCTCCCCAAATTCCACGGCCATCATTGATACAAAATCCAAAGACAAAAGCCTGAGCAAGTACCTCAGACTCGCTCTTTCTTCATATCCTGAAGAGTTCTTCTCATGGTTTGTAGATTACGCCTGCCATACCTACGTCCCCAAACCTAAGCTGAGTTTCTCTTTTCAATCTTCTGTCCTCAAAGTCCTGGGCCACACACCCTCCAGGCTGGGGCGCCAGGAGCCACACATTAGGACTGTGCCTACCCAATCCATGGGAATTCTGCCCCTTCCATTGTCCCAAATCGTACAAATTAGGAGAACCCTCCAAAGTCCCCGAGGCCCTCCCAATAGTGTATGTCTCCGGGGACAAACAGGCCGGTCTGACACCAGGTGATCATCTACCTCCACTCATTCCATAGATGGAGAACCCCAGAGAAGAAGATTTAACCAGACAGGACCCTAGGCCATAATCGGGTCCATTGCTTTGGTTTACAGGCATGTGTCCTCAAAAGCCTGGATTCCAATACCAGCATAAGGGGTTTCCTGAGGCACCCATCAGAAAAAATCTCGTCTCCACAAGGAAACTTTTGCATGGGAGCTATGTCAAAAGCTTAGGAGAATACTTCAGGGTCCCGGTGCCACCGCCCTAATCCAAGGCCCTCATGGACACAACACACATTAGGCCCCATCCTCAGGAAAATCCATTTCAACTCAGCCACCTCGGTTGCTCCCACAGAGCCACCGATCTCAACGCTATTGTTGCTAGGAGACAATTGTAATGCGAGGCGGGCTTCCCTGGCATCCATCCTCCAACGGTGCTCTGGAGTCATTCCATATGGGATGTCCTGGAGCTGCCCAACAGGTCTCAATTGTCCCACAGAAGGAATCCTTGAAGAGGGCATCCATAAACTCCCAACGTGGGAAAACCTCCATGGCCTTGAGATTCCTCTCCTTTCATGAAGGGGCAGGCATGCACAGAAACTCCAACCTGAGCCAACGTCTGATCCTCGCCTTGGCTTCAGATGCTTGAGATATTGGATCCGATCTGCAGGGGGTACATGCCGTGCCCTCGGCCTGAAGCCCAATCTACCTTGTGTTCTCAGACTTCTGTCCTCACACTCCTGGCCCAGAAGCTCTCAAGTTTGGCAATTCCGGACCCACAATGCAGCACTCTGCCTGCCCTCTAGAAAAAACATCTTGCCTAATGAGCTGCCCAGGAACCTAAAAGGGGGATAAACCTACACGGCACTCGACTGTACCCAAATTATATAGTCTAACCTGGTCACTAATGCACTGTCTGACACACCCTGAGCTAGAACCTCCTGACCAAAACCCAGGCAGATGAATGCACACTGAGCGTATGAGACCCACCATGGCCTTAGGTCGTCATCTCTTCCCAACTGCGATTTTTCAGGCTTCAGAACCTAGACCTTATCTCCAACCACCGCCCAGGGTTGAAAATGATGCAGAAATCAGAACACCTTCCCCATGGCAAGAGACCTTGTGATTGGCATGTTGTTCAAATCCAGTGTAGTTGAAACCAGTGTGGCCCATAAGGCCCCGCCCATGCTCGCAGGCCATATTGGTCACAAACTCACATTGTGACCCTCAGCATGAGCCCAGTCCTCAAGTCAGGCCTCTCAGTGGCTGGATGAAGAGACAGCATATTGGGCCTGCCATGCCCCTAGACCCAATTTTTAACCATAGTTTGGGTTGTCCCTTCACTCTTTCCCAAGGCTCTGCTTTGGAATTCCTCTTTTGTTCGGACACCTGAGTTAATAAACAGGAAAGGAGACCTCCCATCCCACAGATTGACGAAAAACAATTGGGACCGGGCCAAATCCACAAAGAGGAAGATTCGTCCATGGCCCATGAGGCCTCCCCACATTCCACGGCCATTGTTGATATAAAATGCAGAGGCAAAACCTGATCAAGTGCCTCAGACTCGCTCTTTCTTCATATCCTGAAGAGTTCTTCTCATGGTTTGTAGATTGGGCCTGCATACCTACGTCCCCAAACCTGAGCTGAGTTTGTGTTTTTGGAATACTGTCCTCAATGTCCTTTGCCACACATCCTCCAGGCTGGGTCCCCTGGAGCCACCCATTAGGACTGTGCCTACTCAATCCATGGGAATTCTTCTCATCCATTGTCCAAAATCGTACAAATTAGGAGAACTCTCCAAAGTCCCCGAGGCCATCCCAATAGTGTAGGTTTCCGGGGACAAACAAGGGCGGTCTGACACCAGGTGAGCATCTACCTCCACTCATACCATACATGGATTTCCCCAGAGAAGAAGATTGAACCAGAGAGTACGCTAGGCCATAATCAGATCCATTGCTTTGGTTTACAGGCATATCTCCTCAAAAGCCTGGATTCCAATACAAGCATAAGTGGTTTGCTGAGGCACCCATCAGAACAAATCTCGTCTCCACAAGGAAACTTGTGCATGGGATCTATGTCAAAAGCTTAGGAGAATACTACAGGGTCCCGGTGCCACCGCCCCATTCCAAGGCCCTCATGGACACAAACACACATTAGGCCCCATTCTCAGGAAAGTCTATTTCAAGTAAGCCACCCAGGTTGCTCCCGCAGAGTCATCCGATCTCAAATGTATTGTTGCTAGGAGACAATTGGAATGCGAGGCGGGCTTCCCTGGCATCCATCTTCCAACGGTGCTCTGGAGTTAATCCATATGGGATGTCCTGGAGCTGCCCAACATGTCTCAAATGTCCCCACAAGGAATCCTTGAGGGGGGCATCCCATAACTCCCAACATGGGAAAAACTCCATGGCCTTGAGATTCCGCTCCGTTCATGAAGGGGCAGTCATGCACAGAAACTCCAACCTGAGCCAACGTCTGATCCTCGCCGTGACTTCAGATGTATGAGATATTGGTTCAGATCTGCAGGGGGTACCTGCCGCGCCCTCGGCCTGATGTCCAAGTCAACTTGTGTTCTCAAACTTTTGTCCTCACACTCCTGGCCGAGAAGACCGCAAGTTTGGCAATTCCGGACCCACAATGCAGCACTCTGCCTGCACTCTAGAAAAAATTACTTGCCTAATGAGCTGCCCAGGCACCTCAAATGTGGATAAACCTACACGGCACTCGACTGTACCCAAATTATATAGTCTAACCTGAGCTCTAATGCACTCTCTGACACAACCTGAGCCTGAACCTCCAGATCAACATCCAGGCAGCTGACCACACACTGAGCACATCAGACCCGCCATGGCCTTAGGTGGTCATCTCTTCCCAACAGCGGTTTTTCGGGCTTCAGAACCTAGGCCTTATCTCCAACCACAGCCCATGGTTGAAAATGATGCAGAAATCAGAACACTTTTCCCATGGTTAGAGACCTTGTGATTGGCAAGTTGTCCAAAGTCCAGTGTAGTTGAAACCAGTGTGGCCCATGAGGCCCCGCCCATGCTCGCAAAACCACATTGGTCACAAACACACATTGTGACCCTCAGCCTGAGCCCAGTCCTCAAGTACGGCCTCTCAGTGGCTGGATGAAGAGACAGCATATTGGGCGTGCCATGCCCCTAGGCCCCAATTTTTAAACATAGTTTGGGTTGTCCCTTCACTCTTCCCCAGCGCTCTGTTTTGGAATTCCTCTTATGTTCGGACACCTGAGGTAATAAACCTGAAAGGAGACCTCCCATTCCACAGATTGACGAAAAACAATTGGGACTGGGCCAAATCCACAGAGAGGAAGATTCGTCCATGGGCCATGAGGCCTCCCCAAATTCCACGGCCATCATTGATACAAAATCCAAAGACAAAAGCCTGAGCAAGTACCTCAGACTCGCTCTTTCTTCATATCCTGAAGAGTTCTTCTCATGGTTTGTAGATTACGCCTGCCATACCTACGTCCCCAAACCTAAGCTGAGTTTCTCTTTTCAATCTTCTGTCCTCAAAGTCCTGGGCCACACACCCTCCAGGCTGGGGCGCCAGGAGCCACACATTAGGACTGTGCCTACCAAATCCATGGGAATTCTGCCCATTCCATTGTCCCAAATCGTACAAATTAGGAGAACCCTCCAAAGTCCCCGAGGCCCTCCCAATAGTGTATGTCTCCGGGGACAAACAGGCCGGTCTGACACCAGGTGATCATCTACCTCCACTCATTCCATAGATGGAGAACCCCAGAGAAGAAGATTTAACCAGACAGGACCCTAGGCCATAATCGGGTCCATTGCTTTGGTTTACAGGCATGTGTCCTCAAAAGCCTGGATTCCAATACCAGCATAAGGGGTTTCCTGAGGCACCCATCAGAAAAAATCTCGTCTCCACAAGGAAACTTTTGCATGGGAGCTATGTCAAAAGCTTAGGAGAATACTTCAGGGTCCCGGTGCCACCGCCCTAATCCAAGGCCCTCATGGACACAACACACATTAGGCCCCATCCTCAGGAAAATCCATTTCAACTCAGCCACCTCGGTTGCTCCCACAGAGCCACCGATCTAAACGCTATTGTTGCTAGGAGACAATTGTAATGCGAGGCGGGCTTCCCTGGCATCCATCCTCCAACGGTGCTCTGGAGTCATTCCATATGGGATGTCCTGGAGCTGCCCAACAGGTCTCAATTGTCCCACAGAAGGAATCCTTGAAGAGGGCATCCATAAACTCCCAACGTGGGAAAACCTCCATGGCCTTGAGATTCCTCTCCGTTCATGAAGGGGCAGGCATGCACAGAAACTCCAACCTGAGCCAACGTCTGATCCTCGACTTGCCTCAGATGCTTGAGATATTGGTTCCGATCTGCAGGGGGTACATGCCGTGCCCTCGGCCTGAAGCCCAAGTCTAGCTTCTGTTCTCAGACTTCTGTCCTCACACTCCTGACCCAGAAGCTCTCAAGTTTGGCAATTCCGGACCCACAATGCAGCACTCTGCCTGCCCTCTAGAAAAAACATCTTGCCTAATGAGCTGCCCAGGAACCTAAAAGGGGGATAAACCTACACGGCACTCGACTGTACCCAAATTATATAGTCTAACCTGGTCACTAATGCACTATCTGACACACCCTGAGCTAGAACCTCCTGACCAAAACCCAGGCAGATGAATGCACACTGAGCGTATGAGACCCACCATGGCCTTAGGTCGTCATCTCTTCCCAACTGCGATTTTTCAGGCTTCAGAACCTAGACCTTATCTCCAACCACCGCCCAGGGTTGAAAATGATGCAGAAATCAGAACACCTTCCCCATGGCAAGAGACCTTGTGATTGGCATGTTGTCCAAATCCAGTGTAGTTGAAACCAGTGTGGCCCATAATGCCCCGCCCATGCTCGCAGGCCATATTGGTCACAAACTCACATTGTGACCCTCAGCATGAGCCCAGTCCTCAAGTCATGCCTCTCAGTGGCTGGATGAAGAGACAGCATATTGGGCCTGCCATACCCCTAGTCCCCAATTTTTAACCATAGTTTGGGTTGTCCCTTCACTCTTTCCCAAGGCTCTGCTTTGGAATTCCTATTTTGTTCGGACACCTGAGTTAATAAACAGGAAAGGAGACCACCCTTGACGAAAAACAATTGGGACCGGGCCAAATCCACAAAGAGGAAGATTCGTCCATGGCCCATGAGGCCTCCCCACATTCCACGGCCATTGTTAATATAAAATGCAGAGGCAAAACCTGATCAAGTGCCTCAGACTCGCTCTTTCTTCATATCCTGAAGAGTTCTTCTCATGGTTTGTAGATTGGGCATGCATACCTACGTCCCCAAATCTGAGCTGAGTTTGTGTTTTTGGAATACTGTCCTCAAAGTCCTTTGCCACACATCCTCCAGGCTGGGTCCCCTGGAGCCACCCATTAGGACTGTGCCTACTCAATCCATGGGAATTCTTCTCATCCATTGTCCAAAATCGTACAAATTAGGAGAACTCTCCAAAGTCCCCGAGGCCATCCCAATAGTGTAGGTTTCCGGGGACAAACAAGGGCGGTCTGACACCAGGTGAGCATCTACCTCCACTCATACCATACATGGATTTCCCCAGAGAAGAAGATTGAACCAGAGAGTACGCTAGGCCATAATCAGATCCATTGCTTTGGTTTACAGGCATATCTCCTCAAAAGCCTGGATTCCAATACAAGCATAAGTGGTTTGCTGAGGCACCCATCAGAACAAATCTCGTCTCCACAAGGAAACTTGTGCATGGGATCTATGTCAAAAGCTTAGGAGAATACTACAGGGTCCCGGTGCCACCGCCCCATTCCAAGGCCCTCATGGACACAAACACACATTAGGCCCCATTCTCAGGAAAGTCTTTTTCAACTAAGCCACCCAGGTTGCTCCTGCAGAGTCATCCGATCTCAAATGTATTGTTGCTAGGAGACAATTGGAATGCGAGGCGGGCTTCCCTGGCATCCATCTTCCAACGGTGCTCTGGAGTTAATCCATATGGGATGTCCTGGAGCTGCCCAACATGTCTCAATTGTCCCCAGAAGGAATCCTTGAAGGGGGCATCCCATAATTCCCAACATGGGAAAAACTCCAAGGCCTTGAGATTCCGCTCCGTTCATGAAGGGGCAGTCATGCACAGAAACTCCAACCTGAGCCAACGTCTGATTCTCGCCGTGACTTCAGATGTATGAGATATTGGTTCAGATCTGCAGGGGGTACCTGCCGCGCCCTCGGCCTGATGTCCAAGTCAACTTGTGTTCTCAAACTTTTGTCCTACACTCCTGGCCGAGAAGACCGCAAGTTTGGCAATTCCGGACCCACAATGCAGCACTCTGCCTGCACTCTAGAAAAAATTACTTGCCTAATGAGCTGCCCAGGCACCTCAAATGTGGATAAACCTACACGGCACTCGACTGTACCCAAATTATATAGTCTAGCCTGAGCTCTAATGCACTCTCTGACACAACCTGAGCCTGAACCTCCAGATCAACATCCAGGCAGCTGACCACACACTGAGCACATCAGACCCGCCATGGCCTTAGGTGGTCATCTCTTCCCAACAGCAGTTTTTCGGGCTTCAGAACCTAGGCCTTATCTCCAACCACAGCCCATGGTTGAAAATGATGCAGAAATCAGAACACTTTTCCCATGGTTAGAGACCTTGTGATTGGCAAGTTGTCCAAAGTCCAGTGTAGTTGAAACCAGTGTGGCCCATGAGGCCCCGCCCATGCTCGCAAAACCACATTGGTCACAAACACACATTGTGACCCTCAGCCTGAGCCCAGTCCTCAAGTACGGCCTCTCAGTGGCTGGATGAAGAGACAGCATATTGGGCGTGCCATGCCCCTAGGCCCCAATTTTTAAACATAGTTTGGGTTGTCCCTTCACTCTTCCCCAGCGCTCTGTTTTGGAATTCCTCTTATGTTCGGACACCTGAGGTAATAAACCTGAAAGGAGACCTCCCATTCCACAGATTGACGAAAAACAATTGGGACTGGGCCAAATCCACAGAGAGGAAGATTCGTCCATGGGCCATGAGGCCTCCCCAAATTCCACGGCCATCATTGATACAAAATCCAAAGACAAAAGCCTGAGCAAGTACCTCAGACTCGCTCTTTCTTCATATCCTGAAGAGTTCTTCTCATGGTTTGTAGATTACGCCTGCCATACCTACGTCCCCAAACCTAAGCTGAGTTTCTCTTTTCAATCTTCTGTCCTCAAAGTCCTGGGCCACACACCCTCCAGGCTGGGGCGCCTGGAGCCACACATTAGGATTGTGCCTACCCAATCCATGGGAATTCTGCCCATTCCATTGTCCCAAATCGTACAAATTAGGAGAACCCTCCAAAGTCCCCGAGGCCCTCCCAATAGTGTATGTCTCCGGGGACAAACAGGCCGGTCTGACACCAGGTGATCATCTACCTCCACTCATTCCATAGATGGAGAACCCCAGAGAAGAAGATTGAACCAGACAGGACCCTAGGCCATAATCGGGTCCATTGCTTTGGTTTACAGGCATGTGTCCTCAAAAGCCTGGATTCCAATACCAGCATAAGGGGTTTCCTGAGGCACCCATCAGAAAAAATCTCGTCCCCACAAGGAAACTTTTGCATGGGAGCTATGTCAAAAGCTTAGGAGAATACTTCAGGGTCCCGGTGCCACAGCCCTAATCCAAGGCCCTCATGGACACAACACACATTAGGCCCCATCCTCAGGAAAATCCATTTCAACTCAGCCACCTCGGTTGCTCCCACAGAGCCACCGATATCAACGCTATTGTTGCTAGGAAACAATTTTAATGCGAGGCGGGCTTCCCTGGCATCCATCCTCCAACGGTGCTCTGGGTCATTCCATATGGGATGTCCTGGAGCTGCCCAACAGGTCTCAATTGTCCCACAGAAGGAATCCTTGAAGAGGGCATCCATAAACTCCCAACGTGGGAAAACCTCCATGGCCTTGAGATTCCTCTCCATTCATGAAGGGGCAGGCATGCACAGAAACTCCAACCTGAGCCAACGTCTGATCCTCGCCTTGGCTTCAGATGCTTGAGATATTGGATCTGATCTGCAGGGGGTACATGCCGTGCCCTCGGCCTGAAGCCCAAGTCTAGCTTGTGTTCTCAGACTTCTGTCCTCACACTCCTGGCCCAGAAGCTCTCAAGTTTGGCAATTCCGGACCCACAATGCAGCAGTCTGCCTGCCCTCTAGAAAAAACATCTTGCCTAATGAGCTGCCCAGGAACCTAAAAGGGGGATAAACCTACACGGCACTCGACTGTACCCAAATTATATAGTCTAACCTGGTCACTAATGCACTGTCTGACACACCCTGAGCTAGAACCTCCTGACCAAAACCCAGGCAGATGAATGCACACTGAGCGTATGAGACCCACCATGGCCTTAGGTCGTCATCTCTTCCCAACTGCGATTTTTCAGGCTTCAGAACCTAGACCTTATCTCCAACCACCGCCCAGGGTTGAAAATGATGCAGAAATCAGAACACCTTCCCCATGAAAAGAGACCTTGTGATTGGCATGTTGTCCAAATCCAGTGTAGTTGAAACCAGTGTGGCCCATAAGGCCCCGCCCATGCTCGCAGGCCATATTGGTCACAAACTCACATTGTGACCCTCAGCATTAGCCCAGTCCTCAAGTAAGGCCTCTCAGTGGCTGGATGAAGAGACAGCATATTGGGCCTGCCATGCCCCTAGACCCAATTTTTAACCATAGTTTGGGTTGTCCCTTCACTCTTTCCCAAGGCTCTGCTTTGGAATTCCTCTTTTGTTCGGACACCTGAGTTAATAAACAGGAAAGGAGACCTCCCATCCCACAGATTGACGAAAAACAATTGGGACCGGGCCAAATCCACAGAGAGGAAGATTCGTCCATGGCCCATGAGGCCTCCCCACATTCCACGGCCATTGTTGATATAAAATGCAGAGGCAAAACCTGATCAAGTGCCTCAGACTCGCTCTTTCTTCATATCCTGAAGAGTTCTTCTCATGGTTTGTAGATTGGGCATGCATACTTACGTCCCCAAACCTGAGCTGAGTTTGTGTTTTTGGAATACTGTCCTCAAAGTCCTTTGCCACACATCCTCCAGGCTGGGTCCTCTGGAGCCACCCATTAGGACTGTGCCTACCTAATCCATGGGAATTCTTCTCATCCATTGTCCAAAATCGTACAAATTAGGAGAACTCTCCAAAGTCCCCGAGGCCATCCCAATAGTGTAGGTTTCCGGGGACAAACAAGGGCGGTCTGACACCAGGTGAGCATCTACCTCCACTCATACCATACATGGATTTCCCCAGAGAAGAAGATTGAACCAGAGAGTACGCTAGGCCATAATCAGATCCATTGCTTTGGTTTACAGGCATATCTCCTCAAAAGCCTGGATTCCAATACAAGCATAAGTGGTTTGCTGAGGCACCCATCAGAACAAATCTCGTCTCCACAAGGAAACTTGTGCATGGGATCTATGTCAAAAGCTTAGGAGAATACTACAGGGTCCCGGTGCCACCGCCCCATTCCAAGGCCCTCATGGACACAAACACACATTAGGCCCCATTCTCAGGAAAGTCTATTTCAACTAAGCCACCCAGGTTGCTCCCGCAGAGTCATCCGATCTCAAATGTATTGTTGCTAGGAGACAATTGGAATGCGAGGCGGGCTTCCCTGGCATCCATCTTCCAACGGTGCTCTGGAGTTATTCCATATGGGATGTCCTGGAGCTGCCCAACATGTCTCAATTGTCCCCAGAAGGAATCCTTGAAGGGGGCATCCCATAACTCCCAACATGGGAAAAACTCCATGGCCTTGAGATTCCGCTCCGTTCATGAAGGGGCAGTCATGCACAGAAACTCCAACCTGAGCCAACGTCTGATCCTCGCCGTGACTTCAGATGTATGAGATATTGGTTCAGATCTGCAGGGGGTACCTGCCGCGCCCTCGGCCTGATGTCCAAGTCAACTTGTGTTCTCAAACTTTTGTCCTCACACTCCTGGCCGAGAAGACCGCAAGTTTGGCAATTCCGGACCCACAATGCAGCACTCTGCCTGCACTCTAGAAAAAATATCTTGCCTAATGAGCTGCCCAGGCACCTTTAATGTGGATAAACCTACACGGCACTCGACTGTACCCAAATTATATAGTCTAACCTGAGCTCTAATGCACTCTCTGACACAACCTGAGCCTGAACCTCCAGATCAACATCCAGGCAGCTGACCACACACTGAGCACATCAGAGCCGCCATGGCCTTAGGTCACCATCTCTACCCAACTGCGGTTTTCAGGCTTCAGAACCTAGTCCTTATCTCCAATTACTGCCCAGGGTTGAAAATGATGCAGAAATCACACCTTCCCCATGGCAAGAGACCTTGTGATTGGCATGTTGTCCAAATCCAGTGTAGTTGAAACCAGTGTGGCCCATAATGCCCCGCCCATGCTCGCAGGCCATATTGGTCACAAACTCACATTGTGACCCTCAGCATGAGCCCAGTCCTCAAGTCATGCCTCTCAGTGGCTGGATGAAGAGACAGCATATTGGGCCTGCCATACCCCTAGTCCCCAATTTTTAACCATAGTTTGGGTTGTCCCTTCACTCTTTCCCAAGGCTCTGCTTTGGAATTCCTATTTTGTTCGGACACCTGAGTTAATAAACAGGAAAGGAGACCACCCTTGACGAAAAACAATTGGGACCGGGCCAAATCCACAAAGAGGAAGATTCGTCCATGGCCCATGAGGCCTCCCCACATTCCACGGCCATTGTTAATATAAAATGCAGAGGCAAAACCTGATCAAGTGCCTCAGACTCGCTCTTTCTTCATATCCTGAAGAGTTCTTCTCATGGTTTGTAGATTGGGCATGCATACCTACGTCCCCAAACCTGAGCTGAGTTTGTGTTTTTGGAATACTGTCCTCAAAGTCCTTTGCCACACATCCTCCAGGCTGGGTCCCCTGGAGCCACCCATTAGGACTGTGCCTACTCAATCCATGGGAATTCTTCTCATCCATTGTCCAAAATCGTACAAATTAGGAGAACTCTCCAAAGTCCCCGAGGCCATCCCAATAGTGTAGGTTTCCGGGGACAAACAAGGGCGGTCTGACACCAGGTGAGCATCTACCTCCACTCATACCATACATGGATTTCCCCAGAGAAGAAGATTGAACCAGAGAGTACGCTAGGCCATAATCAGATCCATTGCTTTGGTTTACAGGCATATCTCCTCAAAAGCCTGGATTCCAATACAAGCATAAGTGGTTTGCTGAGGCACCCATCAGAACAAATCTCGTCTCCACAAGGAAACTTGTGCATGGGATCTATGTCAAAAGCTTAGGAGAATACTACAGGGTCCCGGTGCCACCGCCCCATTCCAAGGCCCTCATGGACACAAACACACATTAGGCCCCATTCTCAGGAAAGTCTTTTTCAACTAAGCCACCCAGGTTGCTCCCGCAGAGTCATCCGATCTCAAATGTATTGTTGCTAGGAGACAATTGGAATGCGAGGCGGGCTTCCCTGGCATCCATCTTCCAACGGTGCTCTGGAGTTAATCCATATGGGATGTCCTGGAGCTGCCCAACATGTCTCAATTGTCCCCAGAAGGAATCCTTGAAGGGGGCATCCCATAATTCCCAACATGGGAAAAACTCCAAGGCCTTGAGATTCCGCTCCGTTCATGAAGGGGCAGTCATGCACAGAAACTCCAACCTGAGCCAACGTCTGATTCTCGCCGTGACTTCAGATGTATGAGATATTGGTTCAGATCTGCAGGGGGTACCTGCCGCGCCCTCGGCCTGATGTCCAAGTCAACTTGTGTTCTCAAACTTTTGTCCTACACTCCTGGCCGAGAAGACCGCAAGTTTGGCAATTCCGGACCCACAATGCAGCACTCTGCCTGCACTCTAGAAAAAATTACTTGCCTAATGAGCTGCCCAGGCACCTCAAATGTGGATAAACCTACACGGCACTCGACTGTACCCAAATTATATAGTCTAGCCTGAGCTCTAATGCACTCTCTGACACAACCTGAGCCTGAACCTCCAGATCAACATCCAGGCAGCTGACCACACACTGAGCACATCAGACCCGCCATGGCCTTAGGTGGTCATCTCTTCCCAACAGCAGTTTTTCGGGCTTCAGAACCTAGGCCTTATCTCCAACCACAGCCCATGGTTGAAAATGATGCAGAAATCAGAACACTTTTCCCATGGTTAGAGACCTTGTGATTGGCAAGTTGTCCAAAGTCCAGTGTAGTTGAAACCAGTGTGGCCCATGAGGCCCCGCCCATGCTCGCAAAACCACATTGGTCACAAACACACATTGTGACCCTCAGCCTGAGCCCAGTCCTCAAGTACGGCCTCTCAGTGGCTGGATGAAGAGACAGCATATTGGGCGTGCCATGCCCCTAGGCCCCAATTTTTAAACATAGTTTGGGTTGTCCCTTCACTCTTCCCCAGCGCTCTGTTTTGGAATTCCTCTTATGTTCGGACACCTGAGGTAATAAACCTGAAAGGAGACCTCCCATTCCACAGATTGACGAAAAACAATTGGGACTGGGCCAAATCCACAGAGAGGAAGATTCGTCCATGGGCCATGAGGCCTCCCCAAATTCCACGGCCATCATTGATACAAAATCCAAAGACAAAAGCCTGAGCAAGTACCTCAGACTCGCTCTTTCTTCATATCCTGAAGAGTTCTTCTCATGGTTTGTAGATTACGCCTGCCATACCTACGTCCCCAAACCTAAGCTGAGTTTCTGTTTTCAATCTTCTGTCCTCAAAGTCCTGGGCCACACACCCTCCAGGCTGGGGCGCCTGGAGCCACACATTAGGATTGTGCCTACCCAATCCATGGGAATTCTGCCCATTCCATTGTCCCAAATCGTACAAATTAGGAGAACCCTCCAAAGTCCCCGAGGCCCTCCCAATAGTGTATGTCTCCGGGGACAAACAGGCCGGTCTGACACCAGGTGATCATCTACCTCCACTCATTCCATAGATGGAGAACCCCAGAGAAGAAGATTGAACCAGACAGGACCCTAGGCCATAATCGGGTCCATTGCTTTGGTTTACAGGCATGTGTCCTCAAAAGCCTGGATTCCAATACCAGCATAAGGGGTTTCCTGAGGCACCCATCAGAAAAAATCTCGTCCCCACAAGGAAACTTTTGCATGGGAGCTATGTCAAAAGCTTAGGAGAATACTTCAGGGTCCCGGTGCCACAGCCCTAATCCAAGGCCCTCATGGACACAACACACATTAGGCCCCATCCTCAGGAAAATCCATTTCAACTCAGCCACCTCGGTTGCTCCCACAGAGCCACCGATATCAACGCTATTGTTGCTAGGAAACAATTTTAATGCGAGGCGGGCTTCCCTGGCATCCATCCTCCAACGGTGCTCTGGGTCATTCCATATGGGATGTCCTGGAGCTGCCCAACAGGTCTCAATTGTCCCACAGAAGGAATCCTTGAAGAGGGCATCCATAAACTCCCAACGTGGGAAAACCTCCATGGCCTTGAGATTCCTCTCCATTCATGAAGGGGCAGGCATGCACAGAAACTCCAACCTGAGCCAACGTCTGATCCTCGCCTTGGCTTCAGATGCTTGAGATATTGGATCTGATCTGCAGGGGGTACATGCCGTGCCCTCGGCCTGAAGCCCAAGTCTAGCTTGTGTTCTCAGACTTCTGTCCTCACACTCCTGGCCCAGAAGCTCTCAAGTTTGGCAATTCCGGACCCACAATGCAGCAGTCTGCCTGCCCTCTAGAAAAAACATCTTGCCTAATGAGCTGCCCAGGAACCTAAAAGGGGGATAAACCTACACGGCACTCGACTGTACCCAAATTATATAGTCTAACCTGGTCACTAATGCACTGTCTGACACACCCTGAGCTAGAACCTCCTGACCAAAACCCAGGCAGATGAATGCACACTGAGCGTATGAGACCCACCATGGCCTTAGGTCGTCATCTCTTCCCAACTGCGATTTTTCAGGCTTCAGAACCTAGACCTTATCTCCAACCACCGCCCAGGGTTGAAAATGATGCAGAAATCAGAACACCTTCCCCATGAAAAGAGACCTTGTGATTGGCATGTTGTCCAAATCCAGTGTAGTTGAAACCAGTGTGGCCCATAAGGCCCCGCCCATGCTCGCAGGCCATATTGGTCACAAACTCACATTGTGACCCTCAGCATTAGCCCAGTCCTCAAGTCAGGCCTCTCAGTGGCTGGATGAAGAGACAGCATATTGGGCCTGCCATGCCCCTAGACCCAATTTTTAACCATAGTTTGGGTTGTCCCTTCACTCTTTCCCAAGGCTCTGCTTTGGAATTCCTCTTTTGTTCGGACACCTGAGTTAATAAACAGGAAAGGAGACCTCCCATCCCACAGATTGACGAAAAACAATTGGGACCGGGCCAAATCCACAGAGAGGAAGATTCGTCCATGGCCCATGAGGCCTCCCCACATTCCACGGCCATTGTTGATATAAAATGCAGAGGCAAAACCTGATCAAGTGCCTCAGACTCGCTCTTTCTTCATATCCTGAAGAGTTCTTCTCATGGTTTGTAGATTGGGCATGCATACTTACGTCCCCAAACCTGAGCTGAGTTTGTGTTTTTGGAATACTGTCCTCAAAGTCCTTTGCCACACATCCTCCAGGCTGGGTCCTCTGGAGCCACCCATTAGGACTGTGCCTACCTAATCCATGGGAATTCTTCTCATCCATTGTCCAAAATCGTACAAATTAGGAGAACTCTCCAAAGTCCCCGAGGCCATCCCAATAGTGTAGGTTTCCGGGGACAAACAAGGGCGGTCTGACACCAGGTGAGCATCTACCTCCACTCATACCATACATGGATTTCCCCAGAGAAGAAGATTGAACCAGAGAGTACGCTAGGCCATAATCAGATCCATTGCTTTGGTTTACAGGCATATCTCCTCAAAAGCCTGGATTCCAATACAAGCATAAGTGGTTTGCTGAGGCACCCATCAGAACAAATCTCGTCTCCACAAGGAAACTTGTGCATGGGATCTATGTCAAAAGCTTAGGAGAATACTACAGGGTCCCGGTGCCACCGCCCCATTCCAAGGCCCTCATGGACACAAACACACATTAGGCCCCATTCTCAGGAAAGTCTATTTCAACTAAGCCACCCAGGTTGCTCCCGCAGAGTCATCCAATCTCAAATGTATTGTTGCTAGGAGACAATTGGAATGCGAGGCGGGCTTCCCTGGCATCCATCTTCCAACGGTGCTCTGGAGTTATTCCATATGGGATGTCCTGGAGCTGCCCAACATGTCTCAATTGTCCCCAGAAGGAATCCTTGAAGGGGGCATCCCATAACTCCCAACATGGGAAAAACTCCATGGCCTTGAGATTCCGCTCCGTTCATGAAGGGGCAGTCATGCACAGAAACTCCAACCTGAGCCAACGTCTGATCCTCGCCGTGACTTCAGATGTATGAGATATTGGTTCAGATCTGCAGGGGGTACCTGCCGCGCCCTCGGCCTGATGTCCAAGTCAACTTGTGTTCTCAAACTTTTGTCCTCACACTCCTGGCCGAGAAGACCGCAAGTTTGGCAATTCCGGACCCACAATGCAGCACTCTGCCTGCACTCTAGAAAAAATATCTTGCCTAATGAGCTGCCCAGGCACCTTTAATGTGGATAAACCTACACGGCACTCGACTGTACCCAAATTATATAGTCTAACCTGAGCTCTAATGCACTCTCTGACACAACCTGAGCCTGAACCTCCAGATCAACATCCAGGCAGCTGACCACACACTGAGCACATCAGAGCCGCCATGGCCTTAGGTCACCATCTCTACCCAACTGCGGTTTTCAGGCTTCAGAACCTAGTCCTTATCTCCAATTACTGCCCAGGGTTGAAAATGATGCAGAAATCACACCTTCCCCATGGAAAGAGACCTTGTGATTGGCATGTTGTCCAAAGTCCCATGTAGTTGAAATTAGTGTGGCCCATGAGGCCCCGCCCATGCTCGCGGGCCACATAGGTCACAAACACACATTGTGACCCTCAGCCTGAACCGTGTCCTCAAGTAAGGGCACTCAGTGGCTGGATGAAGAGACAGCATATTGGGCGTGCCATGCCCCTAGGCCCCAATTTTTAACCATAGTTTGGTTTGTCCATTCACTCTTCCCCAGGTCTCTGCTTTGGAATTCCTCTTTTGTTCGGACACTTGAGGTAATAAACCTGAAAGGAGACCCTCCATCGCACAGAATGACGAAAAAGAATTGGGACCGGGCCAAAAGCACAGAGAGGAAGATTCGTCCATGGCCCATGAGGCCTCCCCACATTCCACGGCCATCGTTGATACAAAATACAGATACAAAAGCCTGAGCAAGTGCCTCAGACTCGCTCTTTCTTCATATCCTGAAGAGTTCTTCTCATGGTTTGTAGATTGGGCCTGCCATTCCTACGTCCCCAAACCTAAGCTGAGTTTGTGTTTTCAGACTTCTGTCCTCAAAGTCCTGGGCCAAACACCCTCCAGGCTGGGGCCCCTGGAGCCACACATTAGGACTGTGCCTACCCAATCTATGGGAATTCTGCCCATTCCATTGTCTAAAATCGTACAAATTAGGAGAACTCTCCAAAGTCCCAGGGGCCATCCCAATAGTGTAGGACTCCGGGGACAAACAAGGGTGGTCTACAACAGGTGAGCATCTACCTCCACTCATTCCATAGATGGATATCCCCAGAGAAGAAGATTGAACCAGACAGGACCCTAGGCCATAATTGGATCCATTGCTTTGGTTTGCAGGCATGTCTCCTCAAAAGCCTGGTATCCAATACGATCATAAGGGGTTTCCGGAGGCACCCATCAAAACAAATCTAGTCTCCACAAGGAAACTTGTGCATGGGAGCTATATCAAAAGCTTAGGAGAATACTTAGGGTCCCGGAACCACCGCCCCATTCCAAGGCCCTAATGGACACAAACACACATTAGGCCCCATCCTCAGGAAAGTCCATTTCAACTCAGCCACCCCGGTTGCTCCCGCAGAGTCATCCGATTTCAACTGTCTTGTTGCTAGGAGACAATTGGAATGCGAGGCAGGCTTCCCTGGCATCCATCCTCCAACTGTGCTCTGCAGTCATTCCATATGGGATGTCCTGGAGCTGCCCGACAGGTCTCAATTGTCCCGCAGAAGGAATCCTTGAAGGGGGCATCCCACAACTCCCAACGTGGGAAAACCTCCAGGCCCTTGAGATTCCGCTCCGTTCATGAAGGATAGTCATGCACAGAAACTCCAACCTGAGCCAACGTCTGATACTCGCCGTGATTTCAGATGCTTGAGATATTGGTTCAGATCTGCAGGGGGTACCTGCAGTGCCCTCGGCCAGAAGCCCAAGTCGAGCTTGTGTTCTCAGACTTCTGTCCTCACACTCCTGGCCCAGAAGCCCTCATGTTTGGCAATTCCGGACCCACAATGCAGCACTCTGCCTGCCCTCTAGAAAAAATATCTTCCCTAATGAGCTGCCTGGACACCTCAAATGAGGATAAACCTACAAGGCGCTCGAATGTACCCAAATTATATAGTCTAACCTGGGCACTAATGCACTGTCTGACACAACCTGAGCCAGAACCTCCTGACCAACACCCAGGCAGCTGACCACACAGTGAGCCTATCAGACCCGCCATGCCCTTAGGTGGTCATCTCTTCCCAACAGCGGTTTTTCGGGCTTCAGAACCTAGGCCTTATCTCCAACCACGGCCCATGGTTGAAAATGATGCAGAAATCAGAACACCCTTTCCATGGTTAGAGACCTTGTGATTGGCAAGTTGTCCAAAGTCCAGTGTAGTTGAAACCAGTGTGGCCCATGAGGCCCCGCCCATGCTCGCAAAACCACATTGGTCACAAACACACATTGTGACCCTCAGCCTGAGCCCAGTCCTCAAGTACGGCCTCTCAGTGGCTGGATGAAGAGACAGCATATTGGGCGTGCCATGCCCCTAGGCCCCAATTTTTAAACATAGTTTGGGTTGTCCCTTCACTCTTCCCCAGCGCTCTGTTTTGGAATTCCTCTTATGTTCGGACACCTGAGGTAATAAACCTGAAAGGAGACCTCCCATTCCACAGATTGACGAAAAACAATTGGGACTGGGCCAAATCCACAGAGAGGAAGATTCGTCCATGGGCCATGAGGCCTCCCCAAATTCCACGGCCATCATTGATACAAAATCCAAAGACAAAAGCCTGAGCAAGTACCTCAGACTCGCTCTTTCTTCATATCCTGAAGAGTTCTTCTCATGGTTTGTAGATTACGCCTGCCATACCTACGTCCCCAAACCTAAGCTGAGTTTCTGTTTTCAATCTTCTGTCCTCAAAGTCCTGGGCCACACACCCTCCAGGCTGGGGCGCCAGGAGCCACACATTAGGACTGTGCCTACCAAATCCATGGGAATTCTGCCCATTCCATTGTCCCAAATCGTACAAATTAGGAGAACCCTCCAAAGTCCCCGTGGCCCTCCCAATAGTGTATGTCTCCGGGGACAAACAGGGCGGTCTGACACCAGGTGATCATCTACCTCCACTCATTCCATAGACGGAGAACCCCAGAGAAGAAGATTGAACCAGACAGGACCCTAAGCCATAATCGGGTCCATTGCTTTGGTTTACAGGCATGTGTCCTCAAAAGCCTGGATTCCAATACCAGCATAAGGGGTTTCCTGAGGCACCCATCAGAAAAAATCTCGTCTCCACAAGGAAACTTTTGCATGGGAGCTATGTCAAAAGCTTAGGAGAATACTTCAGGGTCCCGGTGCCACCGCCCTAATCCAAGGCCCTCATGGACACAACACACATTAGGCCCCATCCTCAGGAAAATCCATTTCAACTCAGCCACCTCGGTTGCTCCCACAGAGCCACCGATCTCAACGCTATTCTTGCTAGGAGACAATTGTAATGCGAAGCGGGCTTCCCTGGCATCCATCCTCCAACGGTGCTCTGGAGTCATTCCATATGGGATGTCCTGGAGCTGCCCAACAGGTCTCAATTGTCCCACAGAAGGAATCCTTGAAGAGGGCATCCATAAACTCCCAACGTGGGAAAACCTCCATGGCCTTGAGATTCCTCTCCGTTCATGAAGGGGCAGGCATGCACAGAAACTCCAACCTGAGCCAACGTCTGATCCTCGCCTTGGCTTCAGATGCTTGAGATATTGGATCCGATCTGCAGGGGGTACATGCCGTGCCCTCGGCCTGAAGCCCAATCTAGCTTGTGTTCTCAGACTTCTGTCCTCACACTCCTGACCCAGAAGCTCTCAAGTTTGGCAATTCCGGACCCACAATGCAGCACTCTGCCTGCCCTCTAGAAAAAACATCTTGCCTAATGAGCTGCCCAGGAACCTAAAAGGGGGATAAACCTACACGGCACTCGACTGTACTCAAATTATATAGTCTAACCTGGTCACTAATGCACTGTCTGACACACCCTGAGCTAGAACCTCCTGACCAAAACCCAGGCAGATGAATGCACACTGAGCGTATGAGACCCACCATGGCCTTAGGTCGTCATCTCTTCCCAACTGCGATTTTTCAGGCTTCAGAACCTAGACCTTATCTCCAACCACCGCCCAGGGTTGAAAATGATGCAGAAATCAGAACACCTTCCCCATGGCAAGAGACCTTGTGATTGGCATGTTGTCCAAATCCAGTGTAGTTGAAACCAGTGTGGCCCATAAGGCCCCGCCCATGCTCGCAGGCCATATTGGTCACAAACTCACATTGTGACCCTCAGCATGAGCCCAGTCCTCATGTCAGGCCTCTCAGTGGCTGGATGAAGAGACAGGATATTGGGCCTTTAATGCCCCTAGTCCCCAATTTTTAACCATAGTTTGGGTTGTCCCTTCACTCTTTCCCAAGGCTCTGCTTTGGAATTCCTCTTTTGTTCGGACACCTGAGTTAATAAACAGGAAAGGAAACCTCCCATCCCACAGATTGACGAAAAACAATTGGGACCGGGCCAAATCCACAGAGAGGAAGATTCGTCCATGGCCCATGAGACCTCCCCACATTCCACGGCCATTGTTGATATAAAATGCAGAGGCAAAAGCTGATCAAGTGCCTCAGACTCGCTCTTTCTTCATATCCTGAAGAGTTCTTCTCATGGTTTGTAGATTGGGCCTGCATACCTACGTCCCCAAACCTGAGCTGAGTTTGTGTTTTTGGAATACTGTCCTCAAAGTCCTTTGCCACACACCCTCCAGGCTGGGTCCCCTGGAGCCACCCATTAGGACGGTGCCCTCTCAATCCATGGGAATTCTTCCCATCCATTGTCCAAAATCGTACAAATTAGGAGAACTCTCCAAAGTCCCCGAGGCCATCCCAATAGTGTAGGTTTCCGGGGACAAACAAGGGCGGTCTGACACCAGGTGAGCATCTACCTCCACTCATACCATACATGGATGTCCACAGAGAAGATGATTGAACCAGACAGTACGCTAGGCCATAATCAGATCCATGCTTTGGTTTACAGGCATGTCTCCTCAAAAGCCTGGATTCCAATACAAGCATAAGTGGTTTGCTGAGGCACCCATCAGAACAAATCTCGTCTCCACAAGGAAACTTGTGCATGGGATCTATGTCAAAAGCTTAGGAGAATACTACAGGGTCCCGGTGCCACCGCCCCATTCCAAGGCCCTCATGGACACAAACACACATTAGGCCCCATTCTCAGGAAAGTCTATTTCAACTAAGCCACCCAGGTTGCTCCCGAAGAGTCATCCGATCTCAAATGTATTGTTGCTAGGAGACAATTGGAATGCGAGGCGGGCTTCCCTGGCATCCATCTTCCAACGGTGCACTGGAGTTAATCCATATGGGATGTCCTGGAGCTGCCCAACATGTCTCAATTGTCCCCAGAAGGAATCCTTGAAGGGGGCATCCCATAACTCCCAACATGGGAAAAACTCCATGGCCTTGAGATTCCGCTCCGTTCATGAAGGGGCAGTCATGCACAGAAACTCCAACCTGAGCCAACGTCTGATCCTCGCCGTGACTTCAGATGTATGAGATATTGGTTCAGATCTGCAGGGGGTACCTGCCGCGCCCTCGGCCTGATGTCCAAGTCAACTTGTGTTCTCAAACTTTTGTCCTACACTCCTGGCCGAGAAGACCGCAAGTTTGGCAATTCCGGACCCACAATGCAGCACTCTGCCTGCACTCTAGAAAAAATATCTTGCCTAATGAGCTGCCCAGGCACCTTTAATGTGGATAAACCTACACGGCACTCGACTGTACTCAAATTATATAGTCTAACCTGAGCTCTAATGCACTCTCTGACACAACCTGAGCCTGAACCTCCAGATCAACATCCAGGCAGCTGACCACACACTGAGCACATCAGAGCCGCCATGGCCTTAGGTCATCATCCCTACCCAACTGCGGTTTTCAGGCTTCAGAACCTAGTCCTTATCTCCAATCACTGCCCAGGGTTGAAAATGATGCAGAAATCACACCTTCCCCATGGAAAGAGACCTTGTGATTGGCATGTTATCCAAAGTCCCGTGTAGTTGAAATTAGTGTGGCCCATGAGGCCCCGCCCATGCTCGCGGGCCACATAGGTCACAAACACACATTGTGACCCTCAGCCTGAACCGTGTCCTCAAGTAAGGGCACTCAGTGGCTGGATGAAGAGACAGCATATTGGGCGTGCCATGCCCCTAGGCCCCAATTTTTAACCATAGTTTGGTTTGTCCCTTCACTCTTCCCCAGGTCTCTGCTTTGGAATTCCTCATTTGTTCGGACACTTGAGGTAATAAACCTGAAAGGAGACCTCCCATCCCACAGATTGACGAAAAACAATTGGGACCGGGCCAAAACCACAGAGAGGAAGATTCGTCCATAGCCCATGAGGCCTCCCCACATTCCACGGCCATCGTTGATACAAAATACAGATACAAAAGCCTGAGCAAGTGCCTCAGACTCGCTCTTTCTTCATATCCTGAAGAGTTCTTCTCATGGTTTGTAGATTGGGCCTGCCATTCCTACGTCCCCAAACCTAAGCTGAGTTTGTGTTTTCAGACTTCTGTCCTCAAAGTCCTGGGCCGCACACCCTCCAGGCTGGGGCCCCTGGAGCCACACATTAGGATTGTGCCTACCCAATCTATGGGAATTCTGCCCATTCCATTGTCCAAAATCGTACAAATTAGGAGAACTCTCCAAAGTCCCAGGGGCCATCCCAATAGTGTAGGACTCTGGGGACAAACAAGGGTGGTCTGACAACAGGTGAACATCTACCTCCACTCATTCCATAGATGGATATCCCCAGAGAAGAAGATTGAACCAGACAGGACCCTAGGCCATAATTGGATCCATTGCTTTGGTTTGCAGGCATGTCTCCTCAAAAGCCTGGTATCCAATACGAGCATAAGGGGTTTCCGGAGGCACCCATCAAAACAAATCTAGTCTCCACAAGGAAACTTGTGCATGGGAGCTATATCAAAAGCTTAGGAGAATACTTAGGGTTCCGGAACCACCGCCCCATTCCAAGGCCCTAATGGACACAAACACACATTAGGCCCCATCCTCAGGAAAGTCCATTTCAACTCAGCCACCCCGGTTACTCCCGCAGAGCCATCCGATTTCAACTGTCTTGTTGCTAGGAGACAATTGGTATGCGAGGCAGGCTTCCCTGGCATCCATCCTCCAACTGTGCTCTGCAGTCATTCCATATGGGATGTCCTGGAGCTGCCCGACAGGTCTCAATTGTCCCGCAGAAGGAATCCTTTAAGGAGGCATCCCACAACTCCCAACGTGGGAAAACCTCCAGGCCCTTGAGATTCCGCTCCGTTCATGAAGGATAGTCATGCACAGAAACTCCAACCTGAGCCAACGTCTGATACTCGCCGTGATTTCAGATGCTTGAGATATTGGTTCAGATCTGCAGGGGGTACCTGCAGTGCCCTCGGCCAGAAGCCCAAGTCGAGCTTGTGTTCTCAGACTTCTGTCCTCACACTCCTGGCCCAGAAGCCCTCAAGTTTGGCAATTCCGGACCCACAATGCAGCACTCTGCCTGCCCTCTAGAAAAAATATCTTCCCTAATGAGCTGCCTGGACACCTCAAATGAGGATAAACCTACAAGGCGCTCGAATGTACCCAAATTATATAGTCTAACCTGGGCACTAATGCACTGTCTGACACAACCTGAGCCAGAACCTCCTGACCAACACCCAGGCAGCTGACCACACAGTGAGCCTATCAGACCCGCCATGCCCTTAGGTGGTCATCTCTTCCCAACAGCGGTTTTTCGGGCTTCAGAACCTAGGCCTTATCTCCAACCACGGCCCATGGTTGAAAATGATGCAGAAATCAGAACACCCTTCCCATGGTTAGAGACCTTGTGATTGGCAAGTTGTCCAAAGTCCAGTGTAGTTGAAACCAGTGTGGCCCATGAGGCCCCGCCCATGCTCGCAAAACCACATTGGTCACAAACACACATTGTGACCCTCAGCCTGAGCCCAGTCCTCAAGTACGGCCTCTCAGTGGCTGGATGAAGAGACAGCATATTGGGCGTGCCATGCCCCTAGGCCCCAATTTTTAAACATAGTTTGGGTTGTCCCTTCACTCTTCCCCAGCGCTCTGTTTTGGAATTCCTCTTATGTTCGGACACCTGAGGTAATAAACCTGAAAGGAGACCTCCCATTCCACAGATTGACGAAAAACAATTGGGACTGGGCCAAATCCACAGAGAGGAAGATTCGTCCATGGGCCATGAGGCCTCCCCAAATTCCACGGCCATCATTGATACAAAATCCAAAGACAAAAGCCTGAGCAAGTACCTCAGACTCGCTCTTTCTTCATATCCTGAAGAGTTCTTCTCATGGTTTGTAGATTACGCCTGCCATACCTACGTCCCCAAACCTAAGCTGAGTTTCTGTTTTCAATCTTCTGTCCTCAAAGTCCTGGGCCACACACCCTCCAGGCTGGGGCGCCAGGAGCCACACATTAGTAGTGTGCCTACCCAATCCATGGGAAATCTGCCCATTCCATTGTCCCAAATCGTACAAATTAGGAGAACCCTCCAAAGTCCCCGAGGCCCTCCCAATAATGTATGTCTCCGGGGACAAACAGGCTGGTCTGACACTAGGTGATCATCTACCTCCACTCATTCCATGGATGGAGAACCCCAGAGAAGAAGATTGAACCAGACAGGACCCTAGGCCATAATCGGGTCCATTGCTTTGGTTTACAGGCATGTGTCCTCAAAAGCCTGGATTCCAATACCAGCATAAGGGGTTTCCTGAGGCACCCATCAGAAAAAATCTCGTCTCCACAAGGAAACTTTTGCATGGGAGCTATGTCAAAAGCTTAGGAGAATACTTCAGGGTCCCGGTGCCACCGCCCTAATCCAAGGCCCTCATGGACACAACACACATTAGGCCCCATCCTCAGAAAAATCCATTTCAACTCAGCCACCTCGGTTGCTCCCACAGAACCACCGATCTCAACTCTATTGTTGCTAGGAGACAATTGTAATGCGAGGCGGGCTTCCCTGGCATCCATCCTCCAACGGTGCTCTGGTGTCATTCCATATGGGATGTCCTGGAGCTGCCCAACAGGTCTCAATTGTCCCACAGAAGGAATCCTTGAAGAGGGCATCCATAAACTCCCAACGTGGGAAAACCTCCATGGCCTTGAGATTCCTCTCCGTTCATGAAGGGGCAGGCATGCACAGAAACTCCAACCTGAGCCAACGTCTGATCCTCGCCTTGCCTCAGATGCTTGAGATATTGGTTCCGATCTGCAGGGGGTACATGCCGTGCCCTCGGCCTGAAGCCCAAGTCTAGCTTGTGTTCTCAGACTTCTGTCCTCACACTCCTGACCCAGAAGCTCTCAAGTTTGGCAATTCCGGACCCACAATGCAGCACTCTGCCTGCCCTCTAGAAAAAACATCTTGCCTAATGAGCTGCCCAGGAACCTAAAAGGGGGATAAACCTACACGGCACTCGACTCTACCCAAATTATATAGTCTAACCTGGTCACTAATGCACTGTCTGACACACCCTGAGCTAGAACCTCCTGACCAAAACCCAGGCAGATGAATGCACACTGAGCGTATGAGACCCACCATGGCCTTAGGTCGTCATCTCTTCCCAACTGCGATTTTTCAGGCTTCAGAACCTAGACCTTATCTCCAACCACCGCCCAGGGTTGAAAATGATGCAGAAATCAGAACACCTTCCCCATGGCAAGAGACCTTGTGATTGGCATGTTGTCCAAATCCAGTGTAGTTGAAACCAGTGTGGCCCATAAGGCCCCGCCCATGCTCGCAGGCCATATTGGTCACAAACTCACATTGTGACCCTCAGCATGAGCCCAGTCCTCAAGTCAGGCCTCTCAGTGGCTGGATGAAGAGACAGCATATTGGGCCTGCTTTCCCCTAGTCCCCAATTTTTAACCATAGTTTGGGTTGTCCCTTCACTCTTTCCCAAGGCTCTGCTTTGGAATTCCTCTTTTGTTCGGACACCTGAGTTAATAAACAGGAAAGGAAACCTCCCATCCCACAGATTGACGAAAAACAATTGGGACCGGGCCAAATTCACAGAGAGGAAGATTCGTCCATGGCCCATGAGGCCTCCCCACATTCCACGGCCATCGTTGATATAAAATGCAGAGGCAAAACCTGATCAAGTGCCTCAGACTCGCTCTTTCTTCATATCCTGAAGAGTTCTTCTCATGGTTTGTAGATTGGGCCTGCATACCTACGTCCCCAAACCTGAGCTGAGTTTGTGTTTTTAGAATACTGTCCTCAAAGTCCTTTGCCACACACCCTCCAGGCTGGGTCCCCTGGAGCCACCCATTAGGACTGTGCCCTCTCAATCCATGGGAATTCTTCCCATCCATTGTCCAAAATCGTACAAATTAGGAGAACTCTCCAAAGTCCCCGAGGCCATCCCAATAGTGTAGGTTTCCGGGGACAAACAAGGGCGGTCTGACACCAGGTGAGCATCTACCTCCACTCATACCATACATGGATGTCCCCAGAGAAGAAGATTGAACCAGACAGTACGCTAGGCCATAATCAGATCCATTGCTTTGGTTTACAGGCATGTCTCCTCAAAAGCCTGGATTCCAATACAAGCATAAGTGGTTTGCTGACCCACCCATCAGAACAAATCTCGTCTCCACAAGGAAACTTGTGCATGGGATCTATGTCAAAAGCTTAGGAGAATACTACAGGGTCCCGGTGCCACCGCCCCATTCCAAGGCCCTCATGGACACAAACACACATTAGGCCCCATTCTCAGGAAAGTCTATTTCAACTAAGCCACCCAGGTTGCTCCCGCAGAGTCATCCGATCTCAAATGTATTGTTCCTAGGAGACAATTGGAATGCGAGGCGGGCTTCACTGGCATCCATCTTCCAACGGTGCTCTGGAGTTAATCCATATGGGATGTCCTGGAGCTGCCCAACATGTCTCAATTGTCCCCAGAAGGAATCCTTGAAGGGGGCATCCCATAACTCCCAACATGGGAAAAACTCCATGGCCTTGAGATTCCGCTCCGTTCATGAAGGGGCAGTCATGCACAGAAACTCCAACCTAAGCCAACGTCTGATCCTCGCCGTGACTTCAGATGTATGAGATATTGGTTCAGATCTGTAGGCGGTACCTGCCGCGCCCTCGGCCTGATGTCCAAGTCAACTTGTGTTCTCAAACTTTTGTCCTCACACTCCTGGCCGAGAAGACCGCAAGTTTGGCAATACCGGACCCACAATGCAGCACTCTGCCTGCACTCTAGAAAAAATATCTTGCCTAATGAGCTGCCCAGGCACCTCAAATGTGGATAAACCTACACGGCACTCGACTGTACCCAAATTATATAGTGAAACCTGAGCTCTAATGCACTCTATGACACAACCTGAGCCTGAACCTCCAGATCAACATCCAGGCAGCTGACCACACACTGAGCACATCAGAGCCGCCATGGCCTTAGGTCATCATCTCTACCCAACTGCGGTTTTCAGGCTTCAGAACCTAGTCCTTATCTCCAATCACTGCCCAGGGTTGAAAATGATGCAGAAATCACACCTTCCCCATGGAAAGAGACCTTGTGATTGGCATGTTGTCCAAAGTCCCGTGTAGTTGAAATTAGTGTGGCCCATGAGGCCCCGCCCATGCTCGCGGGCCACATTGGTCACAAACACACATTGTGACCCTCAGCCTGAGCCGAGACCTCAAGTAAGGCCTCTCAGTGGCTGGATGAAGAGACAGCATATTGGGCGTGCCATGCCCCTAGGCCCCAATTTTTAACCATAGTTTGGTTTGTCCCTTCACTCTTCCCCAGGTCTCTGCTTTGGAATTCCTCTTTTGTTCGGACACTTGAGGTAATAAACCTGAAAGGAGACCTCCCATCCCACAGATTGACGAAAAACAATTGGGACTGGGCCAAAACCACAGAGAGGAAGATTCGTCCATGGCCCATGAGGCCTCCCCACATTCCACGGCCATCGTTGATACAAAATACAGATACAAAAGCCTGACCAAGTGCCTCAGACTCGATCTTTCTTCATATCCTGAAGAGTTCTTCTCATGGTTTGTAGATTGGGCCTGCCATTCCTACGTCCCCAAACCTAAGCTGAGTTTGTGTTTTCAGACTTCTGTCCTCAAAGTCCTGGGCCAAACACCCTCCAGGCTGGGGCCCCTGGAGCCACACATTAGGACTGTGCCTACCCAATCTATGGGAATTCTGCCCATTCCATTGTCCAAAATCGTACAAATTAGGAGAACTCTCCAAAGTCCCAGGGGCCATCCCAATAGTGTAGGACTCCGGGGACAAACAAGGGTGGTCTGACAACAGGTGAACATCTACCTCCACTCATTCCATAGATGGATATCCCCAAGAAGAAGATTGAACCAGACAGGACCCTAGGCCATAATTGGATCCATTGCTTTGGTTTGCAGGCATGTCTCCTCAAAAGCCTGGTATCCAATACGAGCATAAGGGGTTTCTGGAGGCACCCATCAAAACAAATCTAGTCTCCACAAGGAAACTTGTGCATGGGAGCTATATCAAAAGCTTAGGAGAATACTTAGGGTCCCGGAACCACCGCCCCATTCCAAGGCCCTAATGGACACAAACACACATTAGGCCCCATCCTCAGGAAAGTCCATTTCAACTCAGCCACCGCGGTTGCTCCCGCAGAGCCATCCGATTTCAACTGTCTTGTTGCTAGGAGACAATTGGAATGCGAGGCAGGCTTCCCTGGCATCCATCCTCCAACTGTGCTCTGCAGTCATTCCATATGGGATGTCCTGGAGCTGCCCGACAGGTCTCAATTGTCCCGCAGAAGGAATCCTTTAAGGGGGCATCCCACAACTCCCAACGTGGGAAAACCTCCAGGCCCTTGAGATTCCGCTCCGTTCATGAAGGATAGTCATGCACAGAAACTCCAACCTGAGCCAACGTCTGATACTCGCCGTGATTTCAGATGCTTGAGATATTGGTTCAGATCTGCAGGGGGTACCTGCAGTGCCCTCGGCCAGAAGCCCAAGTCGAGCTTGTGTTCTCAGACTTCTGTCCTCACACTCCTGGCCCAGAAGCCCTCAAGTTTGGCAATTCCGGACCCACAATGCAGCACTCTGCCTGCCCTCTAGAAAAAATATCTTCCCTAATGAGCTGCCTGGACACCTCAAATGAGGATAAACCTACAAGGCGCTCGAATGTACCCAAATTATATAGTCTAACCTGGGCACTAATGCACTGTCTGACACAACCTGAGCCAGAACCTCCTGACCAACACCCAGGCAGCTGACCACACAGTGAGCCTATCAGACCCGCCATGCCCTTAGGTGGTCATCTCTTCCCAACAGCGGTTTTTCGGGCTTCAGAACCTAGGCCTTATCTCCAACCACGGCCCATGGTTGAAAATGATGCAGAAATCAGAACACCCTTCCCATGGTTAGAGACCTTGTGATTGGCAAGTTGTCCAAAGTCCAGTGTAGTTGAAACCAGTGTTGCCCATGAGGCCCCGCCCATGCTCGCAAAACCACATTGGTCACAAACACACATTGTGACCCTCAGCCTGAGCCCAGTCCTCAAGTACGGCCTCTCAGTGGCTGGATGAAGAGACAGCATATTGGGCGTGCCATGCCCCTAGGCCCCAATTTTTAAACATAGTTTGGGTTGTCCCTTCACTCTTCCCCAGCGCTCTGTTTTGGAATTCCTCTTATGTTCGGACACCTGAGGTAATAAACCTGAAAGGAGACCTCCCATTCCACAGATTGACGAAAAACAATTGGGACTGGGCCAAATCCACAGAGAGGAAGATTCGTCCATGGGCCATGAGGCCTCCCCAAATTCCACGGCCATCATTGATACAAAATCCAAAGACAAAAGCCTGAGCAAGTACCTCAGACTCGCTCTTTCTTCATATCCTGAAGAGTTCTTCTCATGGTTTGTAGATTACGCCTGCCATACCTACGTCCCCAAACCTAAGCTGAGTTTCTGTTTTCAATCTTCTGTCCTCAAAGTCCTGGGCCACACAACCTCCAGGCTGGGGCGCCAGGAGCCACACATTAGTACTGTGCCTACCCAATCCATGGGAATTCTGCCCATTCCATTGTCCCAAATCGTACAAATTAGGAGAACCCTCCAAAGTCCCCGAGGCCCTCCCAATAATGTAGGTCTCCGGGGACAAACAGGCCGGTCTGACACCAGGTGATCATCTACCTCCACACATTCCATGGATGGAGAACCCCAGAGAAGAAGATTGAACCAGACAGGACCCTAGGCCATAATCGGGTCCATTGCTTTGGTTTACAGGCATGTGTCCTCAAAAGCCTGGATTCCAATACCAGCATAAGGGGTTTCCTGAGGCACCCATCAGAAAAAATCTCGTCTCCACAAGGAAACTTTTGCATGGGAGCTATGTCAAAAGCTTAGGAGAATACTTCAGGGTCCCGGTGCCACCGCCCTAATCCAAGGCCCTCATGGACACAACACATATTAGGCCCCATCCTCAGGAAAATCCATTTCAACTCAGCCACCTCGGTTGCTCCCACAGAGCCACCGATCTCAACGCTATTGTTGCTAGGAAACAATTGTAATGCGAGGCGGTCTTCCCTGGCATCCATCCTCCAACGGTGCTCTGGAGTCATTCCATATGGGATGTCCTGGAGCTGCCCAACAGGTCTCAATTGTCCCACAGAAGGAATCCTTGAAGAGGGCATCCATAAACTCCCAACGTGGGAAAACCTCCATGGCCTTGAGATTCCTCTCCGTTCATGAAGGGGCAGGCATGCACAGAAACTCCAACCTGAGCCAACGTCTGATCCTCGCCTTGGCTTCAGATGCTTGAGATATTGGTTCCGATCTGCAGGGGGTACATGCCGTGCCCTCGGCCTGAAGCCCAAGTCTAGCTTGTGTTCTCAGACTTCTGTCCTCACACTCCTGGCCCAGAAGCTCTCAAGTTTGGCAATTCCGGACCCACAATGCAGCACTCTGCCTGCCCTCTAGAAAAAACATCTTGCCTAATGAGCTGCCCAGGAACCTAAAAGGGGGATAAACCTACACGGCACTCGACTGTACCCAAATTATATAGTCTAACCTGGTCACTAATGCACTGTCTGACACACCCTGAGCTAGAACCTCCTGACCAAAACCCAGGCAGATGAATGCACACTGAGCGTATGAGACCCACCATGGCCTTAGGTCGTCATCTCTTCCCAACTGCGATTTTTCAGGCTTCAGAACCTAGACCTTATCTCCAACCACCGCCCAGGGTTGAAAATGATGCAGAAATCAGAACACCTTCCCCATGGCAAGAGACCTTGTGATTGGCATGTTGTCCAAATCCAGTGTAGTTGAAACCAGTGTGGCCCATAAGGCCCCGCCCATGCTCGCAGGCCATATTGGTCACAAACTCACATTGTGACCCTCAGCATGAGCCCAGTCCTCAAGTCAGGCCTCTCAGTGGCTGGATGAAGAGACAGCATATTGGGCCTGCTTGCCCCTAGTCCCCAATTTTTAACCATAGTTTGGGTTGTCCCTTCACTCTTTCCCAAGGCTCTGCTTTGGAATTCCTCTTTTGTTCGGACACCTGAGTTAATAAACAGGAAAGGAAACCTCCCATCCCACAGATTGACGAAAAACAATTGGGACCGGGCCAAATTCACAGAGAGGAAGATTCGTCCATGGCCCATGAGGCCTCCCCACATTCCACGGCCATCGTTGATATAAAATGCAGAGGCAAAACCTGATCAAGTGCCTCAGACTCGCTCTTTCTTCATATCCTGAAGAGTTCTTCTCATGGTTTGTAGATTGGGCCTGCATACCTACGTCCCCAAACCTGAGCTGAGTTTGTGTTTTTAGAATACTGTCCTCAAAGTCCTTTGCCACACACCCTCCAGGCTGGGTCCCCTGGAGCCACCCATTAGGACTGTGCCCTCTCAATCCATGGGAATTCTTCCCATCCATTGTCCAAAATCGTACAAATTAGGAGAACTCTCCAAAGTCCCCGAGGCCATCCCAATAGTTTAGGTTTCCGGGGACAAACAAGGGCGGTCTGACACCAGGTGAGCATCTACCTCCACTCATACCATACATGGATGTCCCCAGAGAAGAAGATTGAACCAGACAGTACGCTAGGCCATAATCAGATCCATTGCTTTGGTTTACAGGCATGTCTCCTCAAAAGCCTGGATTCCAATACAAGCATAAGTGGTTTGCTGACCCACCCATCAGAACAAATCTCGTCTCCACAAGGAAACTTGTGCATGGGATCTATGTCAAAAGCTTAGGAGAATACTACAGGGTCCCGGTGCCACCGCCCCATTCCAAGGCCCTCATGGACACAAACACACATTAGGCCCCATTCTCAGGAAAGTCTATTTCAACTAAGCCACCCAGGTTGCTCCCGCAGAGTCATCCGATCTCAAATATATTGTTCCTAGGAGACAATTGGAATGCGAGGCGGGCTTCACTGGCATCCATCTTCCAACGGTGCTCTGGAGTTAATCCATATGGGATGTCCTGGAGCTGCCCAACATGTCTCAATTGTCCCCAGAAGGAATCCTTGAAGGGGGCATCCCATAACTCCCAACATGGGAAAAACTCCATGGCCTTGAGATTCCGCTCCGTTCATGAAGGGGCAGTCATGCACAGAAACTCCAACCTAAGCCAACGTCTGATCCTCGCCGTGACTTCAGATGTATGAGATATTGGTTCAGATCTGTAGGCGGTACCTGCCGCGCCCTCGGCCTGATGTCCAAGTCAACTTGTGTTCTCAAACTTTTGTCCTCACACTCCTGGCCGAGAAGACCGCAAGTTTGGCAATACCGGACCCACAATGCAGCACTCTGCCTGCACTCTAGAAAAAATATCTTGCCTAATGAGCTGCCCAGGCACCTCAAATGTGGATAAACCTACACGGCACTCGACTGTACCCAAATTATATAGTGAAACCTGAGCTCTAATGCACTCTATGACACAACCTGAGCCTGAACCTCCAGATCAACATCCAGGCAGCTGACCACACACTGAGCACATCAGAGCCGCCATGGCCTTAGGTCATCATCTCTACCCAACTGCGGTTTTCAGGCTTCAGAACCTAGTCCTTATCTCCAATCACTGCCCAGGGTTGAAAATGATGCAGAAATCACACCTTCCCCATGGAAAGAGACCTTGTGATTGGCATGTTGTCCAAAGTCCCGTGTAGTTGAAATTAGTGTGGCCCATGAGGCCCCGCCCATGCTCGCGGGCCACATTGGTCACAAACACACATTGTGACCCTCAGCCTGAGCCGAGACCTCAAGTAAGGCCTCTCAGTGGCTGGATGAAGAGACAGCATATTGGGCGTGCCATGCCCCTAGGCCCCAATTTTTAACCATAGTTTGGTTTGTCCCTTCACTCTTCCCCAGGTCTCTGCTTTGGAATTCCTCTTTTGTTCGGACACTTGAGGTAATAAACCTGAAAGGAGACCTCCCATCCCACAGATTGACGAAAAACAATTGGGACTGGGCCAAAACCACAGAGAGGAAGATTCGTCCATGGCCCATGAGGCCTCCCCACATTCCACGGCCATCGTTGATACAAAATACAGATACAAAAGCCTGAGCAAGTGCCTCAGACTCGATCTTTCTTCATATCCTGAAGAGTTCTTCTCATGGTTTGTAGATTGGGCCTGCCATTCCTACGTCCCCAAACCTAAGCTGAGTTTGTGTTTTCAGACTTCTGTCCTCAAAGTCCTGGGCCAAACACCCTCCAGGCTGGGGCCCCTGGAGCCACACATTAGGACTGTGCCTACCCAATCTATGGGAATTCTGCCCATTCCATTGTCCAAAATCGTACAAATTAGGAGAACTCTCCAAAGTCCCAGGGGCCATCCCAATAGTGTAGGACTCCGGGGACAAACAAGGGTGGTCTGACAACAGGTGAACATCTACCTCCACTCATTCCATAGATGGATATCCCCAAGAAGAAGATTGAACCAGACAGGACCCTAGGCCATAATTGGATCCATTGCTTTGGTTTGCAGGCATGTCTCCTCAAAAGCCTGGTATCCAATACGAGCATAAGGGGTTTCTGGAGGCACCCATCAAAACAAATCTAGTCTCCACAAGGAAACTTGTGCATGGGAGCTATATCAAAAGCTTAGGAGAATACTTAGGGTCCCGGAACCACCGCCCCATTCCAAGGCCCTAATGGACACAAACACACATTAGGCCCCATCCTCAGGAAAGTCCATTTCAACTCAGCCACCGCGGTTGCTCCCGCAGAGCCATCCGATTTCAACTGTCTTGTTGCTAGGAGACAATTGGAATGCGAGGCAGGCTTCCCTGGCATCCATCCTCCAACTGTGCTCTGCAGTCATTCCATATGGGATGTCCTGGAGCTGCCCGACAGGTCTCAATTGTCCCGCAGAAGGAATCCTTTAAGGGGGCATCCCACAACTCCCAACGTGGGAAAACCTCCAGGCCCTTGAGATTCCGCTCCGTTCATGAAGGATAGTCATGCACAGAAACTCCAACCTGAGCCAACGTCTGATACTCGCCGTGATTTCAGATGCTTGAGATATTGGTTCAGATCTGCAGGGGGTACCTGCAGTGCCCTCGGCCAGAAGCCCAAGTCGAGCTTGTGTTCTCAGACTTCTGTCCTCACACTCCTGGCCCAGAAGCCCTCAAGTTTGGCAATTCCGGACCCACAATGCAGCACTCTGCCTGCCCTCTAGAAAAAATATCTTCCCTAATGAGCTGCCTGGACACCTCAAATGAGGATAAACCTACAAGGCACTCGAATGTACCCAAATTATATAGTCTAACCTGGGCACTAATGCACTGTCTGACACAACCTGAGCCAGAACCTCCTGACCAACACCCAGGCAGCTGAACACACAGTGAGCCTATCAGACCCGCCATGCCCTTAGGTGGTCATCTCTTCCCAACAGCGGTTTTTCGGGCTTCAGAACCTAGGCCTTATCTCCAACCACGGCCCATGGTTGAAAATGATGCAGAAATCAGAACACCCTTCCCATGGTTAGAGACCTTGTGATTGGCAAGTTGTCCAAAGTCCAGTGTAGTTGAAACCAGTGTTGCCCATGAGGCCCCGCCCATGCTCGCAAAACCACATTGGTCACAAACACACATTGTGACCCTCAGCCTGAGCCCAGTCCTCAAGTACGGCCTCTCAGTGGCTGGATGAAGAGACAGCATATTGGGCGTGCCATGCCCCTAGGCCCCAATTTTTAAACATAGTTTGGGTTGTCCCTTCACTCTTCCCCAGCGCTCTGTTTTGGAATTCCTCTTATGTTCGGACACCTGAGGTAATAAACCTGAAAGGAGACCTCCCATTCCACAGATTGACGAAAAACAATTGGGACTGGGCCAAATCCACAGAGAGGAAGATTCGTCCATGGGCCATGAGGCCTCCCCAAATTCCACGGCCATCATTGATACAAAATCCAAAGACAAAAGCCTGAGCAAGTACCTCAGACTCGCTCTTTCTTCATATCCTGAAGAGTTCTTCTCATGGTTTGTAGATTACGCCTGCCATACCTACGTCCCCAAACCTAAGCTGAGTTTCTGTTTTCAATCTTCTGTCCTCAAAGTCCTGGGCCACACAACCTCCAGGCTGGGGCGCCAGGAGCCACACATTAGTACTGTGCCTACCCAATCCATGGGAATTCTGCCCATTCCATTGTCCCAAATCGTACAAATTAGGAGAACCCTCCAAAGTCCCCGAGGCCCTCCCAATAATGTAGGTCTCCGGGGACAAACAGGCCGGTCTGACACCAGGTGATCATCTACCTCCACACATTCCATGGATGGAGAACCCCAGAGAAGAAGATTGAACCAGACAGGACCCTAGGCCATAATCGGGTCCATTGCTTTGGTTTACAGGCATGTGTCCTCAAAAGCCTGGATTCCAATACCAGCATAAGGGGTTTCCTGAGGCACCCATCAGAAAAAATCTCGTCTCCACAAGGAAACTTTTGCATGGGAGCTATGTCAAAAGCTTAGGAGAATACTTCAGGGTCCCGGTGCCACCGCCCTAATCCAAGGCCCTCATGGACACAACACATATTAGGCCCCATCCTCAGGAAAATCCATTTCAACTCAGCCACCTCGGTTGCTCCCACAGAGCCACCGATCTCAACGCTATTGTTGCTAGGAAACAATTGTAATGCGAGGCGGTCTTCCCTGGCATCCATCCTCCAACGGTGCTCTGGAGTCATTCCATATGGGATGTCCTGGAGCTGCCCAACAGGTCTCAATTGTCCCACAGAAGGAATCCTTGAAGAGGGCATCCATAAACTCCCAACGTGGGAAAACCTCCATGGCCTTGAGATTCCTCTCCGTTCATGAAGGGGCAGGCATGCACAGAAACTCCAACCTGAGCCAACGTCTGATCCTCGCCTTGGCTTCAGATGCTTGAGATATTGGTTCCGATCTGCAGGGGGTACATGCCGTGCCCTCGGCCTGAAGCCCAAGTCTAGCTTGTGTTCTCAGACTTCTGTCCTCACACTCCTGGCCCAGAAGCTCTCAAGTTTGGCAATTCCGGACCCACAATGCAGCACTCTGCCTGCCCTCTAGAAAAAACATCTTGCCTAATGAGCTGCCCAGGAACCTAAAAGGGGGATAAACCTACACGGCACTCGACTCTACCCAAATTATATAGTCTAACCTGGTCACTAATGCACTGTCTGACACACCCTGAGCTAGAACCTCCTGACCAAAACCCAGGCAGATGAATGCACACTGAGCGTATGAGACCCACCATGGCCTTAGGTCGTCATCTCTTCCCAACTGCGATTTTTCAGGCTTCAGAACCTAGACCTTATCTCCAACCACCGCCCAGGGTTGAAAATGATGCAGAAATCAGAACACCTTCCCCATGGCAAGAGACCTTGTGATTGGCATGTTGTCCAAATCCAGTGTAGTTGAAACCAGTGTGGCCCATGAGGCCCCGCCCATGCTCGCAGGCCATATTGGTCACAAACTCACATTGTGACCCTCAGCATGAGCCCAGTCCTCATGTCAGGCCTCTCAGTGGCTGGATGAAGAGACAGCATATTGGGCCTGCCATGCCCCTAGTCCCCAATTTTTAACCATAGTTTGGGTTGTCCCTTCACTCTTTCCCAAGGCTCTGCTTTGGAATTCCTCTTTTGTTCAGACACCTGAGTTAATAAACAGGAAAGGAGACCTCCCATCCCACAGATTGACGAAAAACAATTGGGACCGGGCCAAATCCACAGAGAGGAAGATTCGTCCATGGCCCATGAGGCCTTCCCACATTCCACGGCCATCGTTGATATAAAATGCAGAGGCAAAACCTGATCAAGTGCCTCAGACTCGCTCTTTCTTCATATCCTGAAGAGTTCTTCTCATGGTTTGTAGATTGGGCCTGCATACCTACGTCCCCAAACCTGAGCTGAGTTTGTGTTTTTAGAATACTGTCCTCAAAGTCCTTTGCCACACACCCTCCAGGCTGGGTCCCCTGGAGCCACCCATTAGGACTGTGCCCTCTCAATCCATGGGAATTCTTCCCATCCATTGTCCAAAATCGTACAAATTAGGAGAACTCTCCAAAGTCCCCGAGGCCATCCCAATAGTGTAGGTTTCCGGGGACAAACAAGGGCGGTCTGACACCAGGTGAGCATCTACCTCCACTCATACCATACATGGATGTCCCCAGAGAAGAAGATTGAACCAGACAGTACGCTAGGCCATAATCAGATCCATTGCTTTGGTTTACAGGCATGTCTCCTCAAAAGCCTGGATTCCAATACAAGCATAAGTGGTTTGCTGACCCACCCATCAGAACAAATCTCGTCTCCACAAGGAAACTTGTGCATGGGATCTATGTCAAAAGCTTAGGAGAATACTACAGGGTCCCGGTGCCACCGCCCCATTCCAAGGCCCTCATGGACACAAACACACATTAGGCCCCATTCTCAGGAAAGTCTATTTCAACTAAGCCACCCAGGTTGCTCCCGCAGAGTCATCCGATCTCAAATGTATTGTTCCTAGGAGACAATTGGAATGCGAGGCGGGCTTCACTGGCATCCATCTTCCAACGGTGCTCTGGAGTTAATCCATATGGGATGTCCTGGAGCTGCCCAACATGTCTCAATTGTCCCCAGAAGGAATCCTTGAAGGGGGCATCCCATAACTCCCAACATGGGAAAAACTCCATGGCCTTGAGATTCCGCTCCGTTCATGAAGGGGCAGTCATGCACAGAAACTCCAACCTGAGCCAACGTCTGATCCTCGCCGTGACTTCAGATGTATGAGATATTGGTTCAGATCTGTAGGCGGTACCTGCCGCGCCCTCGGCCTGATGTCCAAGTCAACTTGTGTTCTCAAACTTTTGTCCTCACACTCCTGGCCGAGAAGACCGCAAGTTTGGCAATACCGGACCCACAATGCAGCACTCTGCCTGCACTCTAGAAAAAATATCTTGCCTAATGAGCTGCCCAGGCACCTCAAATGTGGATAAACCTACACGGCACTCGACTGTACCCAAATTATATAGTGAAACCTGAGCTCTAATGCACTCTATGACACAACCTGAGCCTGAACCTCCAGATCAACATCCAGGCAGCTGACCACACACTGAGCACATCAGAGCCGCCATGGCCTTAGGTCATCATCTCTACCCAACTGCGGTTTTCAGGCTTCAGAACCTAGTCCTTATCTCCAATCACTGCCCAGGGTTGAAAATGATGCAGAAATCACACCTTCCCCATGGAAAGAGACCTTGTGATTGGCATGTTGTCCAAAGTCCCGTGTAGTTGAAATTAGTGTGGCCCATGATGCCCCGCCCATGCTCGCGGGCCACATTGGTCACAAACACACATTGTGACCCTCAGCCTGAGCCGAGACCTCAAGTAAGGCCTCTCAGTGGCTGGATGAAGAGACAGCATATTGGGCGTGCCATGCCCCTAGGCCCCAATTTTTAACCATAGTTTGGTTTGTCCCTTCACTCTTCCCCAGGTCTCTGCTTTGGAATTCCTCTTTTGTTCGGACACTTGAGGTAATAAACCTGAAAGGAGACCTCCCATCCCACAGATTGACGAAAAACAATTGGGACTGGGCCAAAACCACAGAGAGGAAGATTCGTCCATGGCCCATGAGGCCTCCCCACATTCCACGGCCATCGTTGATACAAAATACAGATACAAAAGCCTGAGCAAGTGCCTCAGACTCGATCTTTCTTCATATCCTGAAGAGTTCTTCTCATGGTTTGTAGATTGGGCCTGCCATTCCTACGTCCCCAAACCTAAGCTGAGTTTGTGTTTTCAGACTTCTGTCCTCAAAGTCCTGGGCCAAACACCCTCCAGGCTGGGGCCCCTGGAGCCACACATTAGGACTGTGCCTACCCAATCTATGGGAATTCTGCCCATTCCATTGTCCAAAATCGTACAAATTAGGAGAACTCTCCAAAGTCCCAGGGGCCATCCCAATAGTGTAGGACTCCGGGGACAAACAAGGGTGGTCTGACAACAGGTGAACATCTACCTCCACTCATTCCATAGATGGATATCCCCAAGAAGAAGATTGAACCAGACAGGACCCTAGGCCATAATTGGATCCATTGCTTTGGTTTGCAGGCATGTCTCCTCAAAAGCCTGGTATCCAATACGAGCATAAGGGGTTTCTGGAGGCACCCATCAAAACAAATCTAGTCTCCACAAGGAAACTTGTGCATGGGAGCTATATCAAAAGCTTAGGAGAATACTTAGGGTCCCGGAACCACCGCCCCATTCCAAGGCCCTAATGGACACAAACACACATTAGGCCCCATCCTCAGGAAAGTCCATTTCAACTCAGCCACCGCGGTTGCTCCCGCAGAGCCATCCGATTTCAACTGTCTTGTTGCTAGGAGACAATTGGAATGCGAGGCAGGCTTCCCTGGCATCCATCCTCCAACTGTGCTCTGCAGTCATTCCATATGGGATGTCCTGGAGCTGCCCGACAGGTCTCAATTGTCCCGCAGAAGGAATCCTTTAAGGGGGCATCCCACAACTCCCAACGTGGGAAAACCTCCAGGCCCTTGAGATTCCGCTCCGTTCATGAAGGATAGTCATGCACAGAAACTCCAACCTGAGCCAACGTCTGATACTCGCCGTGATTTCAGATGCTTGAGATATTGGTTCAGATCTGCAGGGGGTACCTGCAGTGCCCTCGGCCAGAAGCCCAAGTCGAGCTTGTGTTCTCAGACTTCTGTCCTCACACTCCTGGCCCAGAAGCCCTCAAGTTTGGCAATTCCGGACCCACAATGCAGCACTCTGCCTGCCCTCTAGAAAAAATATCTTCCCTAATGAGCTGCCTGGACACCTCAAATGAGGATAAACCTACAAGGCACTCGAATGTACCCAAATTATATAGTCTAACCTGGGCACTAATGCACTGTCTGACACAACCTGAGCCAGAACCTCCTGACCAACACCCAGGCAGCTGAACACACAGTGAGCCTATCAGACCCGCCATGCCCTTAGGTGGTCATCTCTTCCCAACAGCGGTTTTTCGGGCTTCAGAACCTAGGCCTTATCTCCAACCACGGCCCATGGTTGAAAATGATGCAGAAATCAGAACACCCTTCCCATGGTTAGAGACCTTGTGATTGGCAAGTTGTCCAAAGTCCAGTGTAGTTGAAACCAGTGTTGCCCATGAGGCCCCGCCCATGCTCGCAAAACCACATTGGTCACAAACACACATTGTGACCCTCAGCCTGAGCCCAGTCCTCAAGTACGGCCTCTCAGTGGCTGGATGAAGAGACAGCATATTGGGCGTGCCATGCCCCTAGGCCCCAATTTTTAAACATAGTTTGGGTTGTCCCTTCACTCTTCCCCAGCGCTCTGTTTTGGAATTCCTCTTATGTTCGGACACCTGAGGTAATAAACCTGAAAGGAGACCTCCCATTCCACAGATTGACGAAAAACAATTGGGACTGGGCCAAATCCACAGAGAGGAAGATTCGTCCATGGGCCATGAGGCCTCCCCAAATTCCACGGCCATCATTGATACAAAATCCAAAGACAAAAGCCTGAGCAAGTACCTCAGACTCGCTCTTTCTTCATATCCTGAAGAGTTCTTCTCATGGTTTGTAGATTACGCCTGCCATACCTACGTCCCCAAACCTAAGCTGAGTTTCTGTTTTCAATCTTCTGTCCTCAAAGTCCTGGGCCACACAACCTCCAGGCTGGGGCGCCAGGAGCCACACATTAGTACTGTGCCTACCCAATCCATGGGAATTCTGCCCATTCCATTGTCCCAAATCGTACAAATTAGGAGAACCCTCCAAAGTCCCCGAGGCCCTCCCAATAATGTAGGTCTCCGGGGACAAACAGGCCGGTCTGACACCAGGTGATCATCTACCTCCACACATTCCATGGATGGAGAACCCCAGAGAAGAAGATTGAACCAGACAGGACCCTAGGCCATAATCGGGTCCATTGCTTTGGTTTACAGGCATGTGTCCTCAAAAGCCTGGATTCCAATACCAGCATAAGGGGTTTCCTGAGGCACCCATCAGAAAAAATCTCGTCTCCACAAGGAAACTTTTGCATGGGAGCTATGTCAAAAGCTTAGGAGAATACTTCAGGGTCCCGGTGCCACCGCCCTAATCCAAGGCCCTCATGGACACAACACATATTAGGCCCCATCCTCAGGAAAATCCATTTCAACTCAGCCACCTCGGTTGCTCCCACAGAGCCACCGATCTCAACGCTATTGTTGCTAGGAAACAATTGTAATGCGAGGCGGTCTTCCCTGGCATCCATCCTCCAACGGTGCTCTGGAGTCATTCCATATGGGATGTCCTGGAGCTGCCCAACAGGTCTCAATTGTCCCACAGAAGGAATCCTTGAAGAGGGCATCCATAAACTCCCAACGTGGGAAAACCTCCATGGCCTTGAGATTCCTCTCCGTTCATGAAGGGGCAGGCATGCACAGAAACTCCAACCTGAGCCAACGTCTGATCCTCGCCTTGGCTTCAGATGCTTGAGATATTGGTTCCGATCTGCAGGGGGTACATGCCGTGCCCTCGGCCTGAAGCCCAAGTCTAGCTTGTGTTCTCAGACTTCTGTCCTCACACTCCTGGCCCAGAAGCTCTCAAGTTTGGCAATTCCGGACCCACAATGCAGCACTCTGCCTGCCCTCTAGAAAAAACATCTTGCCTAATGAGCTGCCCAGGAACCTAAAAGGGGGATAAACCTACACGGCACTCGACTCTACCCAAATTATATAGTCTAACCTGGTCACTAATGCACTGTCTGACACACCCTGAGCTAGAACCTCCTGACCAAAACCCAGGCAGATGAATGCACACTGAGCGTATGAGACCCACCATGGCCTTAGGTCGTCATCTCTTCCCAACTGCGATTTTTCAGGCTTCAGAACCTAGACCTTATCTCCAACCACCGCCCAGGGTTGAAAATGATGCAGAAATCAGAACACCTTCCCCATGGCAAGAGACCTTGTGATTGGCATGTTGTCCAAATCCAGTGTAGTTGAAACCAGTGTGGCCCATGAGGCCCCGCCCATGCTCGCAGGCCATATTGGTCACAAACTCACATTGTGACCCTCAGCATGAGCCCAGTCCTCATGTCAGGCCTCTCAGTGGCTGGATGAAGAGACAGCATATTGGGCCTGCCATGCCCCTAGTCCCCAATTTTTAACCATAGTTTGGGTTGTCCCTTCACTCTTTCCCAAGGCTCTGCTTTGGAATTCCTCTTTTGTTCAGACACCTGAGTTAATAAACAGGAAAGGAGACCTCCCATCCCACAGATTGACGAAAAACAATTGGGACTGGGCCAAATCCACAGAGAGGAAGATTCGTCCATGGCCCATGAGGCCTTCCCACATTCCACGGCCATCGTTGATATAAAATGCAGAGGCAAAACCTGATCAAGTGCCTCAGACTCGCTCTTTCTTCATATCCTGAAGAGTTCTTCTCATGGTTTGTAGATTGGGCCTGCATACCTACGTCCCCAAACCTGAGCTGAGTTTGTGTTTTTAGAATACTGTCCTCAAAGTCCTTTGCCACACACCCTCCAGGCTGGGTCCCCTGGAGCCACCCATTAGGACTGTGCCTACTCAATCCATGGGAATTCTTCCCATCCATTGTCCAAAATCGTACAAATTAGGAGAACTCTCCAAAGTCCCCGAGGCCATCCCAATTGTGTAGGTTTCCGGGGACAAACAAGGGCGGTCTGACACCAGGTGAGCATCTACCTCCACTCATACCATACATGGAAGTCCCCAGAGAAGAAGATTGAACCAGAGAGTACGCTAGGCCCTAATCAGATCCATTGCTTTGGTTTACAGGCATGTCTCCTCAAAAGCCTGGATTCCAATACAAGCATAAGTGGTTTGCTGAGGCACCCATCAGAACAAATCTCGTCTCCACAAGGAAACTTGTGCATGGGATCTATGTCAAAAGCTTAGGAGAATACTACAGGGTCCCGGTGCCACCGCCCCATTCCAAGGCCCTCATGGACACAAACACACATTAGGCCCCATTCTCAGGAAAGTCTATTTCAACTAAGCCACCCAGGTTGCTCCCGAAGAGTCATCCGATCTCAAATGTATTGTTGCTAGGAGACAATTGGAATGCGAGGCGGGCTTCCCTGGCATCCATCTTCCAACGGTGCTCTGGAGTTAATCCATATGGGATGTCCTGGAGCTGCCCAACATGTCTCAATTGTCCCCAGAAGGAATCCTTGAAGGGGGCATCCCATAACTCCCAACATGTGAAAAACTCCATGGCCTTGAGATTCCGCTCCGTTCATGAAGGGGCAGTCATGCACAGAAACTCCAACCTGAGCCAACGTCTGATCCTCGCCGTGACTTCAGATGTATGAGATATTGGTTCAGATCTGCAGGGGGTACCTGCCGCGCCCTCGGCCTGATGTCCAAGTCAACTTGTGTTCTCAAACTTTTGTCCTCACACTCCTGGCCGAGAAGACCGCAAGTTTGGCAATTCCGGACCCACAATGCAGCACTCTGCCTGCACTCTAGAAAAAATATCTTGCCTAATGAGCTGCCCAGGCACCTCAAATGTGGATAAACCTACACGGCACTCGACTGTACCTAAATTATATAGTCTAACCTGAGCTCTAATGCACTCTCTGACACAACCTGAGCCTGAACCTCCAGATCAACATCCAGGCAGCTGACCACACACTGAGCACATCAGAGCCGCCATGGCCTTAGGTCATCATCTCTACCCAACTGCGGTTTTCAGGCTTCAGAACCTAGTCCTTATCTCCAATCACTGCCCAGGGTTGAAAATGATGCAGAAATCACACCTTCCCCATGGAAAGAGACCTTGTGATTGGCATGTTGTCCAAAGTCCCGAGTAGTTGAAATTAGTGTGGCCCATGAGGCCCCTCCCATGCTCGCGGGCCACATTGGTCACAAACACACATTGTGACCATCAGCATGAACCGAGTCCTCATAAGGCCTCTCAGTGGCTGGATGAAGAGACAGCATATTGGGCGTGCCATGCCCCTAGGCCCCAATTTTTAACCATAGTTTGGGTTGTCCCTTCACTCTTCCCCAGGTCTCTGCTTTGGAATTCCTCTTTTGTTCGGACACTTGAGGTAATAAACCTGAAAGGAGACCTCCCATCCCACAGATTGACGAAAAACAATTGGGACTGGGCCAAAACCACAGAGAGGAAGATTCGTCCATAGCCCATGAGGCCTCCCCACATTCCACGGCCATCGTTGATACAAAATACAGATACTAAAGCCTGAGCAAGTGCCTCAGACTCGCTCTTTCTTCATATCCTGAAGAGTTCTTCTCATGGTTTGTAGATTGGGCCTGCCATTCCTACGTCCGCAAACCTAAGCTGAGTTTGTGTTTTCAGACTTCTGTCCTCAAAGTCCTGGGCCAAACACCCTCCAGGCTGGGGCCCCTGGAGCCACACATTAGGACTCTGCCTACCCAATCTATGGGAATTCTGCCCATTCCATTGTCCAAAATCGTACAAATTCGGAGAATGCTCCAAAGTCCCAGGGGCCATCCCAATAGTGTAGGACTCCGGGGACAAACAAGGGTGGTCTGACAAAAGGTGAGCATCTACCTCCACTCATTCCATAGATGGATATCCCCAGAGAAGAAGATTGAACCAGACAGGACCCTAGGCCATAATTGGATCCATTGCTTTGGTTTGCAGGCATGTCTCCTCAAAAGCCTGGTATCCAATACGAGCATAAGGGGTTTCCGGAGGCACCCATCAAAACAAATCTAGTCTCCACAAGGAAACTTGTGCATGGGAGCTATGTCAAAAGCTTAGGAGAAAACTTAGGGTCCCGGTGCCACCGCCCCATTCCAAGGCCCTAATGGACACAAACACACATTAGGCCCCATCCTCAGGAAAGTCCATTTCAACTCAGCCACCCCGGTTGCTCCCGCAGAGCCATCCGATTTCAACTGTCTTGTTGCTAGGAGACAATTGGAATGCGAGGCAGGCTTCCCTGGCATCCATCCTCCAACTGTGCTCTGCAGTCATTCCATATGGGATGTCCTGGAGCTGCCCGACAGGTCTCAATTGTCCCGCAGAAGGAATCCTTGAAGGGGGCATCCCACAACTCCCAACGTGGGAAAACCTCCAGGCCCTTGAGATTCCGCTCCGTTCATGAAGGATAGTCATGCACAGAAACTCCAACCTGAGCCAACGTCTGATACTCGCCGTGATTTCAGATGCTTGAGATATTGGTTCAGATCTGCAGGGGGTACCTGCAGTGCCCTCGGCCAGAAGCCCAAGTCGAGCTTGTGTTCTCAGACTTCTGTCCTCACACTCCTGGCCCAGAAGCCCTCAAGTTTGGCAATTCCGGACCCACAATGCAGCACTCTGCCTGCCCTCTAGAAAAAATATCTTCCCTAATGAGCTGCCTGGACACCTCAAATGAGGATAAACCTACAAGGCACTCGAATGTACCCAAATTATATAGTCTAACCTGGGCACTAATGCACTGTCTGACACAACCTGAGCCAGAACCTCCTGACCAACACCCAGGCAGCTGACCACACACAGTGAGCCTATCAGACCCGCCATGGCCTTAGGTGGTCATCTCTTCCCAACAGCGGTTTTTCGGGCTTCAGAACCTAGGCCTTATCTCCAACCACGGCCCATGGTTGAAAATGATGCAGAAATCAGAACACCATTCCCATGGTTAGAGACCTTGTGATTGGCAAGTTGTCCAAAGTCCAGTGTAGTTGAAACCAGTGTGGCCCATGAGGCCCCGCCCATGCTCGCAAAACCACATTGGTCACAAACACACATTGTGACCCTCAGCCTGAGCCCAGTCCTCAAGTACGGCCTCTCAGTGGCTGGATGAAGAGACAGCATATTGGGCGTGCCATGCCCCTAGGCCCCAATTTTTAAACATAGTTTGGGTTGTCACTTCACACTTCCCCAGCGCTCTGTTTTGGAATTCCGCTTATGTTCGGACACCTGAGGTAATAAACCTGAAAGGAGACCTCCCATTCCACAATTGATGAAAAACAATTGGGACTGGGCCAAATCCACAGAGAGGAAGATTCGTCCATGGGCCACGAGGCCTCCCCAAATTCCACGGCCATCATTGATACAAAATCCAAAGACAAAAGCCTGAGCAAGTACCTCAGACTCGCTCTTTCTTCATATCCTGAAGAGTTCTTCTCATGGTTTGTAGATTACGCCTGCCATACCTACGTCCCCAAACCTAAGCTGAGTTTCTGTTTTCAATCTTCTGTTCAAAGTCCTGGGCCACACACCCTCCAGGCTGGGGCGCCAGGAGCCACACATTAGTACTGTGCCTACCCAATCCATGGGAATTCTGCCCATTCCATTGTCCCAAATCGTACAAATTAGGAGAACCCTCCAAAGTCCCCGAGGCCCTCCCAATAGTGTATGTCTCCCGGGACAAACAGGGCGGTCTGACACCAGGTGATCATCTACCTCCACTCATTCCATAGATGGAGAACCTCAGAGAAGAAGATTGAACCAGACAGGACCCTAGGCCATAATCGGGTCCATTGCTTTGGTTTACAGGCATGTGTCCTCAAAAGCCTGGATTCCAATACCAGCATAAGGGGTTTCCTGAGGCACCCATCAGAAAAAATCTCGTCTCCACAAGGAACCTTTTGCATGGGAGCTATGTCAAAAGCTTAGGAGAATACTTCAGGGTCCCGGTGCCACCGCCCTAATCCAAGGCCCTCATGGACACAACACACATTAGGCCCCATCCTCAGGAAAATCCATTTCAACTCAGCCACCTCGGTTGCTCCCACAGAGCCACCGATCTCAACTCTATTGTTGCTAGGAGACATTTGTAATGCGAGGCGGGCTTCCCTGGCATCCATCCTCCAACGGTGCTCTGGAGTCATTCCATATGGGATGTCCTGGAGCTGCCCAACAGGTCTCAATTGTCCCACAGAAGGAATCCTTTAAGAGGGCATTCATAAACTCCCAACGTGGGAAAACCTCCATGGCCTTGAGATTCCTCTCCGTTCATGAAGGGGCAGTTATGCTCAGAAACTCCAACCTGAGCCAACGTCTGATCCTCGCCTTGGCTTCAGATGCTTGAGATATTGGTTCCAATCTGCAGGGGGTACATGCCGTGCCCTCGGCCTGAAGCCCAAGTCTAGCTTCGGTTCTCAGACTTCTGTCCTCACACTCCTGGCCCAGAAGCTCTCAAGTTTGGCAATTCCGGACCCACAATGCAGCACTCTGCCTGCCCTCTAGAAAAAACATCTTGCCTAATGAGCTGCCCAGGAACCTAAAAGGGGGATAAACCTACACGGCACTCGACTGTACCCAAATTATATAGTCTAACCTGGTCACTAATGCACTGTCTGACACACCCTGAGCTAGAACCTCCTGACCAAAACCCAGGCAGATGAATGCACACTGAGCGTATGAGACCCACCATGGCCTTAGGTCGTCATCTCTTCCCAACTGCGATTTTTCAGGCTTCAGAACCTAGACCTTATCTCCAACCACTGCCCAGGGTTGAAAATGATGCAGAAATCAGAACACCTTCCCCATGGCAAGAGACCTTGTGATTGGCATGTTGTCCAAAGTCCAGTGTAGTTGAAACCAGTGTGGCCCATGAGGCCCCGCCCATGCTCGCGGGCCACAATTGTCACAAACTCACATTGTGACCCTCAGCATGAGCCCAGTCCTCAAGTCAGGCCTCTCAGTGGCTGGATGAAGAGACAGCATATTGGGCCTGCCATGCCCCTAGTCCCCAATTTTTAACCATAGTTTGGGTTGTCCCTTCACTCTTTCCCAAGGCTCTGCTTTGGAATTCCTCTTTTGTTCGGACACCTGAGTTAATAAACAGGAAAGGAGACCTCCCATCCCACAGATTGATGAAAAACAATTGGGACCGGGCCAAATCCACAGAGAGGAAGATTCGTCCATGGCCTATGAGGCCTCCCCACATTCCACGGCCATCGTTGATATAAAATGCAGAGGCAAAACCTGATCAAGTGCCTCAGACTCGCTCTTTCTTCATATCCTGAAGAGTTCTTCTCATGGTTTGTAGATTGGGCCTGCATACCTACGTCCCCAAACCTGAGCTGAGTTTGTGTTTTTAGAATACTGTCCTCAAAGTCCTTTGCCACACACCCTCCAGGCTGGGTCCCCTGGAGCCACACATTAGGACTGTGCCTACTCAATCCATGGGAATTCTTCCCATCCATTGTCCAAAATCGTACAAATTAGGAGAACTCTCCAAATCCCTGAGGCTATCCCAATAGTGTAGGTTTCCGGGGACAAACAAGGGCGGTCTGACACCAGGTGAGCATCTACCTCCACTCATACCATACATGGATGTCCCCAGATAAGAAGATTGAACCAGACAGTACGCTAGGCCATAATCGGATCCATTGCTTTGGTTTACAGGCATGTCTCCTCAAAAGCCTGGATTCCAATACAAGCATAAGTGGTTTGCTGAGGCACCCATCAGAACAAATCTCGTCTCCACAAGGAAACTTGTGCATGGGATCTATGTCAAAAGCTTAGGAGAATACTACAGGGTCCCTGTGCCACCGCCCCATTCCAAGGCCCTCATGGACACAAACACACATTAGGCCCCATTCTCAGGAAAGTCTATTTCAACTAGGCCACCCAGGTTGCTCCCGCAGAGTCATCCGATCTCAAATGTATTGTTGCTAGGAGACAATTGGAATGCGAGGCGGGCTTCCCTGGCATCCATCTTCCAACGGTGCTCTGGAGTTAATCCATATGGGATGTCCTGGAGCTGCCCAACATGTCTCAATTGTCCCCAGAAGAAATCCTTGAAGGGGGCATTCCACAACTCCCAACATGTGAAAAACTCCATGGCCTTGAGATTCCGCTCCGTTCATGAAGGGGCAGTCATGCACAGAAACTCCAAACTGAGCCAACGTCTGATCCTCGCCGTTACTTCAGATGTATGAGATATTGGTTCAGATCTGCAGGGGGTACCTGCCGCGCCCTCGGCCTGATGTCCAAGTCAACTTGTGTTCTCAAAATTTGTCCTCACACTCCTGGCCGAGAAGACCGCATGTTTGGCAATTCCGGACCCACAATGCAGCACTCTGCCTGCCCTCTAGAAAAAATATCTTGCCTAATGAGCTGCCCAGGCACCTCAAATGTGGATAAACCTACACGGCACTCGACTGTACCCAAATTATATAGTCTAACCTGAGCTCTAATGCACTCTCTGACACAACCTAAGCCTGAACCTCCAGATCAACATCCAGGCAGCTGACCACACACTGAGCACATCAGAGCCTCCATGGCCTTAGGTCATCATCTCTACCCAACTGCGGTTTTCAGGCTTCAGAACCTAGTCCTTATCTCCAATCACTGCCCAGGGTTGAAAATGACGCAGAAATCACACCTTACCCATGGAAAGAGACCTTGTGATTGGCATGTTGTCCAAATCCCGTGTAGTTGAAATTAGTGTGGCCCATGAGGCCCCGCCCATGCTCGCGGGCCACATTGGTCACAAACACACATTGTGACCCTCAGCCTGAGCCGAGTCTTCAAGTAAGGCCTCTCAGTGGCTGGATGAAGAGACAGCATATTGGGCGTGCCATGCCCCTAGGCCCCAATTTTTAACCCTAGTTTGGGTTGTCCCTTCACTCTTCCCCAGGGCTCTGTTTTGGAATTCCTCTTTTGTTCGGATAACTGATGTAATAAACCCAAAAGGAGACCCTCCATCGCACAGATTGACGAAAAACAATTGGGACCGTGCCAAATCCACAAAGAGGAAGATTAGTCCATGGCCCATGAGGCCTCCCCACATTCCATGGCTACCGTTGATAAAAATCCAGAGACAAAATCCTGAGCAAGCGCCTAAGACTCGATCTTTCTTCATTTCCTGAAAAGTTCTTCTCATGGATTGTATATTGGACCTGCCATACCTACATCCCCAAACCTAAGCTGTGTTTGTGTATTCTGACTTCAGTCCTCAATGTCCTGGGCCAGACACCCTCCAGGCTGGGGCCCCTGGAGCCACACATTAGGACTGTGCCTACCAAATACATGGGAATTCTGCCTACTCCATTTTCCAAATTCGTAGAAATTAGGAGAACTCTCCAAAGTCCCCGAGGCCATCCCAATAGTGTAGGTCTCCGGGGACAAACAAGTGCGGTCTGACACCAGGGGAGCATCTACCTCCACTCATTCCATAGATGGATATCCCCTGAGAAGAAGATTGAACCAGACAGGACCCTAGGCCATAATCGCATCCATTGCTTTTGTTTACAGGCATGTCTCCTCAAAGCCTGGATTCCAATACCAGCATAGGGGGTTTACTGAGGCACCCATCAGAACAAATCCCGTCTCCACAAGGAAACCTGTGCTTGGGAGCTATGTAAAAGCTTAGGAGAATACTTCAGGGTCCCGAATCAACCGCCCCATTCCAAGGCCATCATGGACACAAACACACATTAGGCCCCATCCTCAGGAAAGTCCATTTCAACTCAGCCACCCCGGTTGCTCCCACATAGCCATCCGATCTCAACTGTCTTGTTGCTAGGAGACAATTGGAATGCAAGGCGGCTTCCCTGGCATCCATCCTCCAAGGGTGCTCTGGAGTCATTCCATATGGGATGTCCTGGACCTGCCCAACAGGTGTCAATTGTCCAGCAGAAGGAATCCTTGAAGGGGGCATCCCACAACTCCCAACGTGGGAAAACCTTCATAGACTTGAGATTTTGCTCCGTTCAAGAAGGGGCAATCCTGCACAAAAACTCCAACCTGAGCCAACGTCTAATCCTCGCCGTGACTTCAGATGCATGAGATATTGGTTCAGATCTGCAAGGGGTACCTGCCGTGCCCTCGGCCCGAAGCCCAAGTCTAGCTTGTGTTCTCAGACTTCTGTCCTCACCCTCCTGGCCCAGAAGCCCTCAAGTTTGGCAATTCCGGACCCACAATACAGTACTCTTCCTGCCCTCTAGAAAAAATATCTTGCCTAATGAGCTGCCCAGGCACCTCAATGAGGATAAACCTACACGGCACTCGACTGTACCCAAATTATATAGTTTAACCTGAGCTCTAATGCACTCTCTGACACAAACTGAGCCCAAACCTCCTGACCAACACCCAGCCAGCTGACCACACAGTGAGCACATCAGACCCGCCATGGCCTAGGTCATCATCTCATCCCAATTGCGGTTTTCAGGCTTCAGAACTAGACCTTATCTCAAAACACTGCCCAGGGTTGAAAATGTTGCAGAAATCAGAACTCCTTCCCCATGGCAAGAGACCTTGTGATTGGCATGTTGTCCAAAGTTCAGTGTAGTTGAAACCAGTGTGGCCCATGTGGCCCCGCCCATGCTCACAGGCCAAATTGGTCACAAACACACATTGTGGCCCTCAGCCTGAGCCGAGTCCTCAAGTAAGGCCTCTCAGTGTCTGGATGAAGAGAAAGCTATTGGGCCTGACATGCCCCTAGGCTCCAATTTTTAACCATAGTTTGGGTTGTCCCTTCACTCTTCCCCAGGGCTCTGCTTTGGAATTCTTCTTTGTTTGGGACACGTTAGATAACAAACCCGAAAGGAGACATCCATCCCACAGATTGACAGAAAACAAATGGGACCGGGCCAAATCCACAGAGAGGAAGATTCATCCATGGCGCATGAGGCCTCCACACATACCACGGCATTCGTTGAATCAAAATCCAGAGACAAAAGCCTGAGCAAGGGCCTCAGACTCTATCTTTCTTCATTTCTTGAAGAGTTCTTCTCATGGTTTGTAGATTGGGCCTGCCATCCCTACGTCCCCATGCTTAAGCTGAGTTTGTGTTTTCAGACTTCTGTCCTCAAAGTCATGAGCCACACCCCTACAGGCTGGGTCCCCTGGAGCCACAAATAGGACTGTGCCTACCCAATCCATGAGACTTCTGCCCATTCCATTTTCCAAAATCGTACAAATTAGGAGTAACCTCCAAATTCCGAGGCCATCTCAATTGTGTAGGTCTCCGGGGAAAAACAAGGGCGGTGTGATACCAGCTGAGCACCTACTTCCACTCATACCATAGATGGATATACCCAGAGAAGAAGATTGAACCAGACAGTACGCTAGGCCATAATCGGATCCATTGCTTTGGTTTACAGGCATGTCTCCTCAAAATCCTGGATTCCAATACAAGCATAAGTGGTTTGCTGAGGCACCCATCAGAACAAATCTCGTCTCCACAAGGAAACTTGTGCATGGGATCTATGTCAAAAGCTTAGGAGAATACTTCAGTGTCCCGGTGCCAAAGCCCCATTCCAAGGCCCTCATGGACACAAACACACATTAGGCCCCATTCTCAGGAAAGTCTATTTCAACTAAGCCACCCCGGTTGCTCCCGCAGAGTCATCCGATCTCAACTGTATTGTTGCTAGGAGACAATTGGAATGCGAGGCTGGCTTCCCTGGCATCCATCTTCCAACGGTGCTCTGGAGTTAATCCATATGGGATGTCCTGGAGCTGCCCAACATGTCTCAATTGTCCCCCAAAAGGAATCCTTGAAGGGGGCATCCCACAACTCCCAACATGGGAAAACCTCCATGGCCTTGAGATTCCGCTCCGTTAAAAAGGGGCAGTCATGCACAGAAACTCCAACCTGAGCCAACGTCTGATCCTCGCCGTGACTTCAGATGTATGAGATATTGGTTCAGATCTGCAGGGGGTACCTGCCGTGCCCTCGGCCTGATGTCCAAGTCAACTTGTGTTCTCAAACTTTTGTCCTCACACTCCTGGCCGAGAATACCGCAAGTTTGGCAATTCCGGACCCACAATGCAGCACTCTGCCTGCACTCTAGATAAAATATCTTTCCTAATAGGCTGCCCAGGCACCGCAAATTTGGATAAACCTACACGGCACTCGACTGTACCCAAATTATATAGTCTAACCTGAGCTCTAATGCACTCTCTGACAAAACCTGAGCCTGAACCTCCAGATCAACATCCAGGCAGCTGACCACACACTGAGCACATCAGAGCCGCCATGGCCTTAGGTCATCATCTCTACCCAACTGCGGTTTTCAGGCTTCAGAACCTAGACCTTATCTCCAACCACTGCCCAGGGTTGAAAATGATGCAGAAATCACACCTTCCCCATGGAAAGAGACCTGTGATTGGCATGTTGTCCAAAGTCCCGTGTAGTTGAAATCAGTGTGGCCCATGAGGCCCCGCCCATGCTCGTGGGCCACATTGGTCATAAACACACATTGTGACCCTCAGCCTGAGCCGAGTCCTCAAGTAAGTCCACTCAGTGGCTGGATGAAGAGACAGCATATTGGGCGTGCCATGCCCCTAGGCCCCAATTTTTAACCCTAGTTTGGGTTGTCCCTTCACTCTTCCCCAAGGCTCTGCTTTGGAATTCCTCTTTTGGTGGGACACCTGAGGTAATAAACCTGAAAGGAGACCTCCCATCCCACACATTGACGAAAAACAATTGGGACCGAAGCATATCCACAGAGAGGAAGATTCATCCATGACCCATGAGGTCTCCCCACATTCCACGGCCACCGTTGATACAAAATCCAGAGACAAAATCCTGAGCAAGCGCCTAAGACTCGTTCTTTCTTCATTTCCTGAAAAGTTCTTCTCATGGTTAGTATATTGGGCCTGCCATACCTACGTCCCCAAACCTAAGCTGAGTTTGTGTATTCTGACTTCAGTCCTCAAAGTCCTGGGCCACACAACCTCCAGGCTGGGGCCCCTGGAGCCACACATTAGGTCTGTGCCTACCAAATACATAGGAATTCTGCTCACTCCATTTTCAAAAATCGTACAAATTAGGAGAACTCTCCAAATTCCTCGAGGCCATCCCAATAATGTAGGTCTCCGGGGACAAACAAGGGCGGTCTGACACCACTGAGCATCTCCCTCCACTCATACCATAGATGGATGTCCCCAGAGAAGAAGATTGAACCAGACAGGACCCTAGGACATAAACGGATCCATTGCTTTGGTTTACAGGCATGTCTCCTCAAAAGTCTGGATTCCATGACCAGCTTAGGGGTTTTTCTGAGGCACCCATCAGAACAAATCTCGTCTCCACTAGGAAACTTGTGCATGGGAACTATATCAAAAGCTTAGGAGAACACTTCATGGTCCCGGTGCCACTGCCCTATTCCAAGGCCCTCATGGACACAAACAAACTTTAGGCCCCATTCTCAGGAAAGTCCATTTCAACTCAGCCACCCCGGTTGCTCCGGCAGAGCCATCCGATCTCAAGTGTCTTGTTGCTAGGAGACAATTAGAATGCGAGACAGGCTTCCCTGGCATCCATCCTTGAACGGTGCTCTGGATTCGTTCCATATCGGATGTCCTGGAGCTGCCCAACATGTCTCAATTGTCCCGCAGAAGGAATACTTGAAGGGGGTATCCCACAACTCCCAAAGTGGGAAAACCTCCATGGCCTTGAGATTCCGCTCCGTTCATGAAGGGGCAGTCATGCACCCGATACTCCAATCTGAGCCAACGTCTGATCCTCGCCGTGACTTCAGATGCATGAGATATTGTTTCAGATCTGCAGGAGTACCTGCCGTGCCCTGGCCGAAGGCCAATCTAGCTTGTGTTCTCAGACTTCTGTCCTCACACTCCTGGCCCAGAAGACCTCACGTTTGGCAATTCCAAACCCACAATGCAGCACTCTGTCTGTCCTCTAGAAAAAATACTTTGCCTAATGAGCTGCCCAGGTACCTCAAATGAGGATAAACCTACACGGCACTCGACTATACCCAAATTATATAGTCTAACCTGAGCACTAATGCACTCTCTGACACAACCTGAGCCCGAACCTCCTGACCAACACCCAGGCAGCTGACCGCACAGTGAGCACATCAGACCCACCAAGGCCTTAGGTCGTCATCTATTCCCATTTGCGGTTTTCATGCTTCAGAACCTACACCATATCGCCAACCACTGCCCAGGGTTGAAAATGATGCAGAAATCAGAACTCTTTCTCCATGGCAAGAGAGCTTGTGCTTGGAATGTTGTCCAAAGTTCAGTGTCGTTGAAACCAATGTGGCCCATGAGACCCCGCCCATGATCGCGGGCCACTATGGTCACAAACACACATTGTGACCCTCAGCCTGAGCCCAGTCCTCAAGTAAGGCCTCTCAGTGGCTGGATGAAGAGACAGCATATAGGTCCTGCCATGCCCCAAGCCACAATTTTTAACCATAGTTTGGGTTGTCCCTCCACTGTTCCCCAGGGCTCTGCTTTGGAATTCCTTTTTGGTTGGGACACCTGAGGTAACAAACCTGAAAGGAGACCTCCCATCCCAGAGATTGATGAAAAAGAATTCTGACCTGACCAAATCCACAGAGAGGAAGATTTGTCCATGGCCCATGAGGCCTCCCCACTTTCCACGGCCATCGTTGATTCAAAATCCATAGACAAAATCCTGAGCAAGCGCCTCTGACTCGCTCTTTCTTCATACCCTGAAGAGTTCTTCTCATGGGTTTTTAAATTGGGCCTGCCATATCTACGTCCCAAACCTAAGCCGAGTTTGTATTTTCAGGTTTCTTTCCTCAAAGTCCTGGGGCACACCCTCCCGGCAGGAACCCCTGGAGCCACACATTAGACTGTGCCTACCCAATCCATGGGAATTCTGCCCATTCCATTGTCCAGAATCGTACAAATCAGGAGATCCCTCCAAAGTCCCGGAGGCCATCCCAATATTGTAGGTCTCCTGGGACAAACAAGGGCGGTCTGAAAGCAGCTGAGCATCTACCTCCACTCATATCATAGATGGATGTCCCCAGAGAAGAAGATTGAACCAGACAGGAACCTAGGCCATAATCGGATCCATTGCTTTGGTTTACAGGCATGTCTCCTCAAAAGCCTGGATTCCAATACAAGCATAGGGGGTTTTCTGAGGCACCCATCAGAACAAATTTCAACTCCACAAGGAAACTTGTGCTTGGGAGCTATGTCAAAAGCTTAGGAGAATAATTCAGGGTCCCGGTGCCACCACCCCATTCCAAGGCCCTCATGGACACAAACACACATTAGGCCCAATCCTCAGGAAAGTCCATTTCAACTCAGCCACCCCGGTTGCTCCCGCAGAGCTATCCGATCTCAACTGTCTTGTTGTTAGGAGAAAATTGTAATGCGAGGCAGGCTTCCCTGGCATCCATCCTCCAAAGTTGCACTGGCGTCATTCCATATGGGATGTCCTGGAGCTGCCCAACAGGTCTCTATTATCCCGCAGAAGGAATCCTTGAAGGGGGCATCCCACAACCCCAACGTTGGAAAACCTGCATGGCCTTGAGATTCCGCTCTGTTCATGAAGGGGCAGTCTTGCACAGAAACTCCAATCTGATCCAACGTCTGATCCTTGCCGTGACTTCAGATGCATGAGATATTGGTTCAGATCTGCAGGGGGGTAACTGCCATGCCCTCGGCCTGAAGCCCAAGTGTAGCTTGTGTTCTCAAACTTCTGTCCTCACACTCCTGGCCCAGAAGCCCTCAAGTTTGGCAATTCCGGACCCACAATGCAGCACTCTGCCTGCCCTCTAAAAAAATATCTGGCCTAATGAACAGCCCAGGCACCTCAAATGAGGATAAACCTACACGGCACTCGACTGTACCCAAAATATATAGTCTAACCTGAGCACTAATGCACTGTGTGACACAAATGAGCCCGAACCTCCTGACCAACACCCAGGCGGCTGACCGCACAGTGAGCACTTCAGACCCGCCATGGCCTTTGGTCGTCATCTCTTCCCAAGTGCGGTTTTCATGCTTCAAAACCTAGACCTTATTTCCAACCACTGCCCAGGTTTGAAAATGATGCAGAAATCAGAAATCCTTACCCATGGCAAGAGAGCTTGTGATTGGTATGTTGTCCAAAGTCCAGTGCAGTTGAAATCAGTGTGGCCCATGAGGCCCCGCCCATGCTCCCGGGACACATTGGTCACAAACACACATTGTGACCCTCAGCCTGAGACCAGTCTTCAAGTAAGGTCTCTCAGTGGCTGATGAAGAGACAGCATATTGGGCCTTGCATGCCCCTAGGCCCAAATTTTTAACCATATTTGGGTTGTCCCTTCTCACTTCCCTAGGGCTCTGCTTGGAATTCCTCTTTCTTTGGGACACCTAAGGTAACAAACCTGAAAGGGGACCTCCATCCCACAACTTGACGAAAAACAATTGGGACCGGGCCAAATCCACAGAGAGGAATATTCGTCCATGTCCCATGATGCCTCCCCATATACCACGGACATCGTTGATACAAAATCCAGAGACAAAAGCCTGAGCAAGCGCCTCAGACTCGTTCTTTCTTCATATCCTGAAGAGTTCTTCTCATGGTTTGTAGATTGGTCCTGCCATACCTATGTCCCCAAACCTAAGCTGAGTTTGTGTTTTCAGACGTCTGTCCTCAAAGTCCTGGGCCACACACCCTCCAGGCTGGGGCCCCTGGAGCCACACATTAGGACTGTGCCTACCAATCCATGAGAATTCTGCCCATTCCATTGTCCAAAATCGTACAAATTAGGAGAAACCTCCAAAGTCCCTGAGGCCATCCCAATTGTGTAGGTCGCCCGGAACAAAGATGGGCTGTCTGACACCAGCTGATAATCTACCACCACTCAGACTATACATGGATGTCCCAGAGGAGAAGATTGAACCACACAGGACCCTAGGCCATAATAGGATCCAATGCCTTGGTTTACAGGCATGTCTACTCAAAAGCCTGATTCCAATATGAGCATAGGGGTTTTGCTGAGGCACCTAGCAGAACTCATCTCGTCTCCACAAGGAAACCTGTGCATGGGAGCCATCCAAAGCATAGGAGAGTACTCAGGGTCCCGGGGTCACCGCCCCATTCCAAGGCCCTCATGGACACAAAAACACATTAGGAACCATCCTCAGGAAAGTCCATTTCAACTCAGCCACCCCGGTTGCTCCCACAGAGCCATCAGCTCTAAACTGTCTTGTTGCCAGGAGACAATTGGAATGCGAGGCGGGCTTCCCAGGCATCCATCCTCGAACGGTGCTCTGGAGTCATTCCATATGGGATGTCCTGGAGCTGTCCAACAGGTCTCAATTGTCCCGCAGAAGGAATCCTTGAAGGGGGCATCCCACAACTCCCAACGTGGGAAAACTTCAGTGGCCTCAGATTCCGCTCCCTTCATGAAGCGGCCGTCATGCACGGAAACTCCGACCTGAGCCAACGTCTGACCTCGCCCTGACTTCAGATGCATGAGTATTGGTTCAGATCTGCAGGGGGTACCTGCCGTGCCCTCGGCCTGAAACCCAAGTCTAGCTTGTCTTCTCAGACTTCCGTCCTCACACTCCTGCCCCCGAAGCCCTCAAGTTTGGCAATAACGGACCCACAATGCAGCACTCTGCCTGCCCTCTACAAAAGAATTATTGCCTCATGAGCTGCCCAGGCACCTTCAATGAGGATAAACCTCCACAGCACTCGACTTCACCCAAATTATATAGTCTAACCTGGGCACTAATGCACTGTCGGACACAACCTGAGCCCGGACCTCCTGACCAACACCCAGAAAGCAGGCCGCACACTGAGCACATAAGACCCGCCATGGCCTTAGGTCATCATCTCTTCCCTACCTCCGTTTTCAGGCCTCAGAACCGAGACATTATCTCCAATCACTGCCCATGGGTGAGTTTGATGCAGAAATCAGAACACCTTCTTACCCATGGTAAGAAACGTTGTGGTTGGCATGTCGTCCAACGTTCAGTGTAGGAGAAACCAGCATTCACCCTGAGGCCCCGCCCATTCTTGAGTGCGACAAGGGCATATACATGCATTGTGACCCTCAGCATGAGTCCTGTCCTCTAGTAAGTCGTCTCTGTGACTGGACCTTTAGATGTGATAATGGGCTTGATACGTCCCTAAGCCCCAATTTTTAACTAGATTTCTGATTGTCCAGTCACCCCCCCCCAGGGCTTTACTCTGGAATCCCTCATTCGGTGGGACACCGGAGGGTAAAAAGAAAACAACATCAAAAAAAAAAAAAAACAAAAAAAAAAGAATTCTTCCATCCCACAGAGTGACCCCAAACGCTTTGGACTGGACCATCCACCAGGAAGTACGACTCGTCCACTTCCCATGAAGTCATCCAGAAATTTCACGACCATGAGTGACACGATATCCAGAGACAAAAACTTGAGCAAGAGCCTCACACTCACCTTTTTCTCAAATCCCGAAATGTTCTCCTCATGTTCTGTAGATAAGTCCTGCCAAACCTATGACCTGAAACATAAGCCAAGTTTGTGTTTTCAGACAACGATCCAAAAAGCCCTGGCCTACACAACCTACAGGCTCAGGCCCCTGGAGCCAAACCTGAGGACTGTACTTGCCCTCTCCAAGGGAATTGTATGTGCCTATTCCAATGGCCACATCCCTTCTAATAGGATAAACCTCCACAGTCCCTGATCCATCTCATTATTGGTGCATTTCCAGGTAAAACAGGGGCAATCTGAGCCCATCTGAGCACCTACCTGTACTCAGACCCATAGACAGATGTCCCCAGAGGTAAAAAGGAAAGAACAGGCCCCTAGGCACTAATCATATCCATTGCTTTGGTTTCCAGGCATCTCTCCTCAGAGGCCTGGATTTCAAAACCAGCATATGGCTGTTTCTTGACTCACCCATCAGAAAACATCTCATCTACACATGGGAAACTTGCACGTTGGAGCTGTGTCAAAGCCTCTGTTTAGGAGAACCCTTCAGGGCCCCAGTGCCACCGCTTCATTCCAAGGTCTCCATAGACACAAAAGCACATTAGGACCCATCCATAGGAGAGTCCATTTCAACTCAGCCTCCTCGGTTGATCCCCCAGATCCAGCAGATCTAACCTGTCTTGTTTCTAGGAAACAATTGGAATGCGAGGTGGGCTTCCCAGCCATGCATCCTTAGAACCCTGCTCAGAATCATTGGCCTGGAGCCAAACAACAGGTCTCAACTGTCCTGCAGAAGACACTTTGCAGTTTGGAGCTTCTCACAAATCCCATCGTGGGAAAACCCCCATGGCCTCGTGATGCCGCCCCTTCGTGAAGGGGCCATCAGGGACAGAAACACCAACTTGAGCGATCGTCTGATCCTCGCCCTGACTTCAGATGCACGAGATCTCGATTCAGGTCTGTAGATTGTGCCATCGCTGATACAAAATCCAGAGACAAAAACCTGAGCAAGCGCCTCCGACTCGCACTTTCTTCATATCCTGAAGAGTTCTTCTCATGGTTTGTAGATCGGATCTGCCATACCAACGTCCCCAAACCTAAGCTGAGTGTGTGTTTACAGACTTCTGTCCTCAAAGGCCAGGGCCACACACCCTCCAGGCTGGGGCCCCTGGAGCCACACATTAGGACTGTGCCTACCAATCCATGGGAATTCTGCCCATTCCATTGTCCAAAATCGTACAAATTAGGAGAAACCTCCAAAGTCCCTGAGGCGATCCCAATCGTGTAGGTCGCCCGGAACAAACAAGGGCTGTCTGACACCAGCTGATAATCTACCACCACTCAGACTATACATGGATGTCCCCAGAGGAGAAGATTGAACCACACAGGACCCTAGGCCATAATAGGATCCAATGCCTTGGTTTACAGGCATGTCTCCTCAAAAGCCTGATTCCAATACGAGCATAGGGGTTTTGCTGAGGCACCTAGCAGAACTCATCTCGTCTCCACAAGGAAACCTGCGCATGGGAGCCATCCAAAGCATAGGAGAGTACTCAGGGTCCCGGGGCCACCGCCCCATTCCAAGGCCCTCATGGACACGAAAACACATTAGGAACCATCCTCAGGAAAGTCCATTTCAACTCAGCCACCCCGGTTGCTCCCGCAGAGCCATCAGATCTAAACTGTCTTGTTGCTAGGAGACAATTGGAATGCGAGGCGGGCTTCCCAGGCATCCATCCTCGAACGGTACTCTGGAGTCATTCCATATGGGATGTCCTGGAGCTGTCCAACAGGTCTCAATTGTCCCGCAGAAGGAATCCTTGAAGGGGGCATCCCACAACTCCCAACGTGGGAAAACTTCAGTGGCCTAGAGATTCCGCTCCCTTAATGAAGCGGCCGTCATGCACGGAATCTCCGACCAGAGCCAACGTCTGATCCTCGCCCTCACTTCAGATGCATGAGTATTGGTTCAGATCTGCAGGGGGTACCTGCCGTGCCCTCGGCCTGAAACCCAAGTCTAGCTTGTCTTCTCAGACTTCCGTCCTCACACTCCTGTCCCCGAAGCCCTCAAGTTTGGCAATTCCGGACCCAAAATGCAGCACTCTGCCTGCCCTCTAGAAAAAATTATTGCCTCATGAGCTGCCCAGGCACCTTCAATGAGGATAAACCTTCACAGCACTCGAATTCACCCAAATTATATAGTCTAACCTGGGCACTAATGCACTGTCGGACACAACCTTAGCCCGGACCTCCTGAACAACACCTGGAAAGCAGACCGCACACTGAGCACATAAGACCCGCCATGGCCTTAGGTCATCATCTCTTCCCTACCTCCGTTTTCAGGCCTCAGAACCGAGACATTATCTCCAATCACTGCCCAGGGGTGAGTGTGATGCAGAAATCAGAACACCTCCTTACCCATGGTAAGAAACCTTGTGGTTGGCACGTCGTCCAACGTTCAGTGTAGGAGAAACCAGCATTCACCCTGAGGCCCCGCCCATTCTTGAGTGCGACAAGGGCATAAACACGCATTGTGACCCTCAGCATGAGTCCTGTCCTCTAGTAAGTCCTCTCAGTGACTGGACCATTAGATGTGATAATGGACTTGATATGTCCCTAAGCCCCAATTTTTAACCAGATTTCTGATTGTCCAGTCACCCCCCCGCCCAGGGCTCTACTCTGGAATCCCTCATTCGGTGGGACACCTAAGGTTAAAAAGAAAACAACCTCAAAAAAAAAAAAAAACAAAACAAAAAAAACGGAATTCTTCCATCCCACAGAGTGACCCCAAATGCTTTGGACTGGGTCAAACCACCAGGAAGTACTACTCGTCCATTTCCCATGAAGTCATCCAGAAATTTCACGACCATGAGTGACACGATATCCAGAGACAAAAACTTGAGCAAGAGCCTCACACTCGCCCTTTTCTCAAATCCCGAAATGTTCTCCTCATGGTCTGTAGATAAGTCCTGCCATACCTATGACCTGAAACATAAGCCAAGTTTGTGTTTTCAGACAACTGTCCAAACAGCCCTGGCCTACACAACCTACAGACTCAGGCCCCTGGAGCCAAACCTGAGGACTGTACTTGCCCTCTCCAAGGGAATTGTGTGTGCCCATTCCAATGGCCACATCCCTTCTAATAGGATAAACCTCCAAAGTCCCTGATCCATGTCATTAGTGGTGGCTTCCCAGGTAAAACAGGGGCAATCTGAGCCCATCTGAGCACCTACCTGTACTCAGACCCATAGACAGATGTCCCCAGAGGTAAAAAGGAAAGAACAGGCCCCTAGGCACTAATCATATCCATTGCTTTGGTTTCCAGGCATCTCTCCTCAGAGGCCTGGATTTCAATACCAGCATATGGCTGTTTCTTGACTCACCCATCAGAAAACATCTCATCTACACATGGGAAACTTGCACGTTGGAGCTGTGTCAAAGCCTCTGTTTAGGAGAACCCTTCAGGGCCCCAGTGCCACCTCTTCATTCCAAGGTCTCCATAGACACAAAAGCACATTAGGACCCATCCATAGGAGAGTCCATTTCAACTCAGCCTCCTCGGTTGCTCCCCCAGATCCAGCAGATCTAACCTGTCTTGTTTCTAGGAGACCATTGGAATGCGAGGTGGGCTACCCAGCCATGCATCCTTAGAACCCTGCTCAGAATCATTGGCCTGGAGCCAAACAACAGGTCTCAATTGTCCTGCAGAAGACACTTTGCAGTTTGGAGCTTCTCACAAATCCCATCGTGGGAAAACTCCCATGGCCTCGTGATGCCGCCCCTTCGTGAAGGGGCCATCAGGGACAGAAACACCAACTTGAGCGATCGTCTGATCCTCGCCCTGACTTCAGATGCACGAGATCTCGATTCAGGTCTGTAGATTGTGCCATCGCTGATACAAAATCCAGAGACAAAAACCTGAGCAAGCGCCTCAGACTCGCACTTTCTTCATATCCTGAAGAGTTCTTCTCATGGTTTGTAGATCGGATCTGCCATACCAACGTCGCCAAACATAAGCTGAGTTTGTCTTTTCAGACTTCTGTCCTCAAAGTCCAGGGCCACACACCCTCCAGGCTGGGGCCCCTGGAGCCACACATTAGGACTGTGCCTACCAATCCATGGGAATTCTGCCTATTCCATTGTCCAAAATCGTACAAATTAGGAGAAACCTCCAAAGTCCCTGAGGCCATCCCAATCGCGTAGGTCGCCCGGAACAAACAAGGGCTGTCTGACACCAGCTGATAATCTACCTCCACTCATACCATAAATGGATGTCCCCAGAGGAGAAGATTGAACCAGACAGGACCCTAGGCCATAATAGGATCCATTGCCTTGGTTTACAGGCATGTCTCCTCAAAAGCCTGATTCCAATACGAGCATAGGGGTTTTGCTGAGGCACCCAGCAGAACTCATCTCGTCTCCACAAGGAAACCTGTGCATGGGAGCCATGTCCAAAGCATAGGAGAGTACTTCAGGTTCCCGGTGCCACCGCCCCATTCCAAGGCCCTCATGGACACAAAAACACATTAGGACCCATCCTCTGGGGAGTCCATTTCAACTCAGCCACCCCGGTTGCTCCCGCAGAGCCATCAGATCTAAACTGTCTTGTTGCTAGGAGACAATTGGAATGCGAGGCGGGCTTCCCAAGCATCCATCCTCGAACGGTGCGCTGGAGTCATTCCATATGGGATGTCCTGGAGCTGTCCAACAGGTCTCAATTGTGCCGCAGAAGGAATCCTTGAAGGGGGCATCCCACAACTCCCAACGTGGGAAAACTTCAGTGGCCTCGAGATTCCGCTCCCTTCATGAAGCGGCCGTCATGCACGGAAACTCCGACCAGAGCCAACGTCTGATCCTCGCCCGGACTTCAGATGCATGAGTATTGGTTCAGATCTGGAAGGGGTACCTGCCGTGCCCTCGGCCTGAAACCCAAGTGTAGCTTGTCTTCTAAGACTTCCGTCCTCACACTCCTGCCCCCGAAGCCCTCAAGTTTGGCAATTCCAGACCCAAAATGCAGCACTCTGCCTGCCCTCTAGAAAAAAATTATTGCCTCATGAGCTGCCCATGCACCTTCAATGAGGAAAACCTCCACAGCACTCGATTTACCCAAATTATATAGTCTAACCTGGGCACTAATGCACTGTCGGACACAACATGAGCCCGGACCTCCTTACCAACACCCGGAAAGCAGACCGCACACTGAGCACATAAGACCCGCCATGGCCTTAGGTCATCATCTCTTCCCTACCTCAGTTTTCAGGCCTCAGAACCGAGACATTATCTCCAATCACTGCCCAGGGGTTAGTGTGATGCAGAAATCAGAACACCTCCTTACCCATGGTAAGAAACCTTGTGGTTGGCACGTCGTCCAATGTTCAGTGTAGGAGAAACCAGCATTCACCCTGAGGCCCCGCCCATTCTTGAGTGCGACAAGGGCATAAACACGCATTGTGACCCTCAGCATGAGTCCTGTCCTCTAGTAAGTCCTCTCAGTGACTGGACCATTAGATGTCATAATGGGCTTGATATGTTCCTAGGCCCCAATTTTTAACCAGATTTCTGATTGTCCAGTCACCCCCACCCCAGCGCTCTACTCTGGAGTTCCTCATTTGGTGCGACACCTGAGGTTAAAAAGAAAACAACATCAAAAAAAAAAACGGACTTCTTCCATCCCACAGTGTGACCCCAAACGCTTTGTCGGACCAAACCACCAGGGAGTAAGACTCGTCTATTTCCCATGAAGTCATCCAAGGCCCCTGAGGTCATCAATAGTGTAGGCCACCCTGGACTAAGAGGGGCTCTCTGACACCAGCGGAGCATCTATATCCACTTAGACTCTCAGACAGTGTCCCCAGAGACAGAAGGTTGAAATGGACAGGCCTCCAGGCCCCCGCTTCATGAAGGTGCCATCATAGACACATACGCCAGCCTCAGCCAACATCTGATCCTCAGCCTGACTTCAGATGCAGGAGATTTTGATTCAGCCTCTGCAGAGTGGGCCTGCTCTGCCCTTGGCTCCAATCCTCACCCTAGCTTGTGTTTTCAGACTTCCGTCCTCACACTCCTGGCCCACAAACCCTCCCTACTGGGAATTCTGGGGCCACAATGAAGCACTCTGCCTGCCACCCAGGAGAAAAACATTGTCTATGGTGCTGCCCAGAAACCCCAAATGAAGATCAAACTGTTTGGCCCTCGGCAACACCCCAATTGCATAGGCTACCTTAAACACTAATGCTCTTTCGAAAATAGCCTGAGCCCAGACCTTCCAACAGACACCGAAACAGCTGGCTGCACACACAGCACATTGGACCCGCCACTGCCTTAGTCCACCATCCATTCCCAACCTGGGTTTTCAGTCTTCGGATCCTAGACTTATCTCCAATCCCTGCACAGGGGGGAACCTGATGCACAAGTCAGAACCCCTCCTTCCCCATGGCAAGAAACCTTGCTGCTGGCAGTGAGTCCAACCTTCAGTGTAGAAGAAAACGGCATGGCCCATGAGGCCACGACCATGCGTGAGCGCCACCTTGGGCACCAACACACATTGTAACCCTCAGCGTGGGTTCCTTATTCAAGTAACGCCTCTCAGTGACTGGACCAAGAGCCCGCATATGTGGCTTGCCATGCCCATAGGCACCCAGGACTAACTAGATGGTGTGTATTCCAGTTGAGGGATCCCATTGCTTTGCTCTAGAGTCCCTCTCTTGGGGGGTCCCTTGTGGCAGAAAACAGTACTCTTCCCTTCCCACAGAATGAACCAAAACACTTGGGAGCTTGGACAATCCCCCGAGAGGAAGGGTCTTCCTCAGCCCCTGAAGCAACCCCTACCCTGAACGGCCACTGTGAACGCAACACCCAGAGACAAAAGCCTGAGCAACTGCCTCCCACTTGCCCTCCTTTGATATCCAGAGGATCTCCCCTCACGGAGTGGTGATCAGGCCTGCCATTACCTTGGCCCCTAGCTGAGCCAAGTTTGCTTTTTCAGACATCTGTCCCCACAGCCCTGGCAAACACAGCCTCTAGGCTGGGTCCTCTGGAGCATTACCACAGGACCGTGCCTGCTCTCTCCTGGGAAACTGTGTCCATTCCTTTGGCGTCACACCTCCAGAATATGATTAACCTCAAGGCCCCCGAAGACATCCCACTACTGGGAGCCTCCCTGGACACACAGGGGCATTCTGACACAAGCTGAGCAGCTACCTCCACGAAGGCATGCATACAGATGTCAACAGAGATAGAAGGTTGAGCCGGACAGGCCCTTAGGCCCTAATCTCAACTCTTGCTTTGTTTTCCAGGTGTCACTCCTCAGAGGCTTTGGTTCGAAGAACAGGATATGGGGCTTTCCTGAGGCACTGAACAGAACTCCTCTCGTCTCCACATGGGAAGCTTCCTTGTTGGAGCCGTGTCAAACACCTCAGGTTGGAGAACCCTGCAGAGTCCCTGAGCCACTTCCACATTCCAAGGTCTCCCAGGCCACCAAGCCACAGTAGGACTCATCTTCAGGAGAGTCCATTTCAACTCTCCCCTCTGGGTAGCTCACCCAGGAGCCCACAGATTGAGCCAACCTTGTCCTGACTAAACAGTGGGAATATGAGGTGGCGTTCCCAGGCATCCATGCTTAGACACCTGCTCTCGAGTCTTTCCGTATGGGGCCTCCTGGAACCATCCAAGAGGACTCGACAGTCGTGCAGAAGGAAACCTTGAGGTTTGGAGTAGTTCACAAATCCCATCGTAGGCAAACATCCCTGGCCTCATGAAAAACCCACACCCTTCAGGAAGAGGCCATGCTGGACAAAAACTCTAGCCTGAGGCACGTCTCATATTTGACATGACCTCAAAGCAGGAGATATCGATTCAGCCTCTGCAGTGTGGGCCTGCCATGCCCTCGGTCCCAAACCTCACGCTAGCTTGTGTTTTCAGACTTGCTTCCTCACACTCCTGGCAAACAAGCCCTCCGGACTATGTACTCCAGAACCACAACCCAGCCCAGTGTCTGCCCAATGGAAGAAAAACGTTTCCCTGTTGGGTTCTCCAGAAAACCCAGATGAGTATCAACCTGCTCGGGCCTCGACCGTCCCCGAAATGGATAGGCTGCTCTGGGCACTCATGCTCTGTCTGACACAGCCTGAAGCCAGATGTCCAGACAGACAAGGAGACAGCTGGCCGCATACCCAGCACGTCGGACACGCCATGGTCTTATGCCGTCAATTCTTCCTAACCTTGGTTTTCAGATATCTGAACCTAGACATTATATCAATTCTCCACACAACTGGGTATCGCAGGCACAAAACAGAACTCCTCCTTCCCATGGTTGTAAAGCTTGCTCTTGGCATGGAATCACAACTTCAGGGTGGGAGAAACCTTTATGGCCCCTGATGCCACGCCCAAACTTGAGTGCTGCTTGGGCAAAAATTCACACTGTGACCCTCAGCATGAGCCCCATGTCAAAGAAAGGCCTGTCAGGGCCTGGACCAAGAGCCCACATATGGGGCTTGCAAAGGCCATATGCTCCCAATCCTCACCAGTGTTTGAGTTTACCAGTCGCCCAGCCCATACCAGGGGCTCTGCTCTGGAATCCCTTTCTTGGAGAGACACATGAGCCAGAAAACACGACTCCACCCTTACCACAAAATGACCCCAAACTCTTGGGAGCTGGGACAAATCCCCAAAGAGAGATACTCGTGCACAGTCCCTGAGGCCATCCCTCCTATCCACGGCTATCCCGGACACAACATCCAGAGACAAAGGCCTGAAGGAACGCCTCCCACTCGCCCTTGTTTCAGAGGCCCAGGAGCTCCCTCTCGGGCTGTACATCTGGCCTGCCATACCCTAGGCGCCACGCATAAGCTGAGTTTGTGTTTTCAGACTTCTGTGCCCACAGCCTGGACCCACACAACCTCCAGGCTAGGGCCGCTGGAGCCACAGCGAAAGATTGTGCCTGCCCTCTCCAAGGAAATTGTGCCCAATCCATTGACCACAACCCTACAGGTTAGGGAAAAGCTCCAAGGCCCCTGAGGTCATCAATAGTGTAGGCCACCCTGGACTAAGAGGGGCTCTCTGACACCAGCGGAGCATCTATATCCACTTAGACTCTCAGACAGTGTCCCCAGAGACAGAAGGTTGAAATGGACAGGCCCCCAGGCCCTAATCTGAAACTTAGCTTTGGTTTCCATGTGTCCGTCCTCAGAGGACTGTTTTCGTAGACCAGCACACGGGGCTTTTCTGAGGCACCAAAGAAACCTCTCTCGTCTCCACATGGGGAGCTTTCTTACTGGGGACGTATCAAACCCTTCAGGTAGGAGAGTTCCGCAGGGCCACTGAACAACCTGCACATTCCAAGGTCTCCATGGACACAAACGCAAATTACGACGCATCCTCAGGAGAGGCCATTTCAACGTAGCCCCCTGGGTAGCGTGCCCCAGAGGCAGCAGATCAAACATATCTTGTGGCTAATGGCCAATGGGAATGCGATGCATGCTGTTCAGGGATCCATCCTTCGAACCCTGCTCTCCACTACTTCCGTATCCTATGTCCTGGAGCCATGCAACAGGACTCGAATGTCCCGCAGAAGGAAACCTTGTGGTTGGGGTAACCTCCAAACTCAGCGTGGGAAAACTTCCTTGGCCTCATGAGGCCCCTGCTTCATGAAGGTGCCATCATGGACACATACTCCAGCCTCAGCCAACGTCTGATCCTCAGCCTGACTTCAGATGAAGGAGATTTTGATTCAGCCTCTGCAGAGTGGGCCTGCTCTGCCCTTGGCTCCAATCCTCACCCTAGCTTGTGTTTTCAGACTTCTGTCCTCACATTCCGGGCCCACTAACCCACCCTCCTGGGAATTCTGGGGCCACAATGAAGCACTCTGCCTGCCTCCCAGGAGAAAAATATTGTATGGTGCTGCCCAGAACCCCAAATGAGGACCAAAGAGCTTGGCCGTCGGCAACACCCCAATTGCATAGGCTACCTTAAACACTGATGCTCTGTCGCAAATAGCCTGAGCCCAGACCTTCCAACAGACACCGACACAGCTGGCTGCACACCTAGCACATTGGACCACAGGACCGTGCCTGCTCTCTCCTGGAAAACTGTGTCCATTCCTTTGGCGTCACACCTCCAGAATATGAGAAACCTCAAGGACATCCCACTACTGGGAGCCTCCCTGGAGAAACAGGGGCATTCGGACACAAGCTGAGCAGCTACTTCCACCAAGGCATGCACACAGATGTCAACAGAGATAGAAGGTTGAGCCGGACAGGCCCTTAGGCCCTAATCTCAACTCTTGCTTTGGTGTCCAGGTGTCACTCCTCAGAGGCTTTGGTTTGAAGAACAGGATATGGGGCTTTCCTGAGGCACTGAACATAACACCTCTCGACTCCACATGGAAGCTTCCTTGTTGGAGCCATGTTAAACACCTCAGGTTGGAGAATCATGCAGAGTCCTGAGCCCCCTCCACATTCCAAGGTCTCCCAGGCCACCAAGCCACAGTAGTACTCATCTTCAGGAGAGTCCATTTCAACTCTCCCCTCTGGGTAGCTCACCCAGGAGCCCGCAGATTGAGCCTGACTTGTCCTGACTAAAGAGTGGGAATATGAGGTGGCGTTCCCAGGCATTCATGCTTAGACACCTGCTCTCGAGTGTTTCCATATGGGACCTCCTGGAACCATCCAATAGGACTCGACTGTCGTGCAGAAGGAAACCTTGAGGTTTGGAGTAGTTCACAAATCCCATCGTAGCCAAACCTCCCTGGCGTCATGAAGCCCCCACACCCTTAAGGAAGAGGCCATGCTGGACAAAAACTCTAGCCTGAGGCACGTCTCATATATGACATGACCTCAGTGCAGGAGATCTCGATACAGCCTCTGCAGAGTGGGCCTGCTCTGCCCTTGGTCCCAAACCTCAGGCTAGCTTGTGTTTTCAGACTTCCTTCCTCACACTCCTGGCAAACAAGCCCTCCGGACTAGGAACTCCAGAACCACAATCCAGCCCAGGGTCTGCCCAACGGAAGAACAACGTTTCCCTGTGGGGTTCTCCAGAAAACCCAGATGAGGATCAACCTGCTCGGGCCTCGACGGTACCCGAACTGGATAGGCTGCTCTTGGCACTTATGCTCCATCTGACACAGCCTGATGCCACACGTCGAGACAGACAAGTAGACAGCTGGCCACACACCCAGCACTTCGGACACGCCATGGTCTTATACCGTCACCTCTTCCTAACCTTGGTTTTCAGATATCTGAACCTAGACATTATATCAATTCTCCACACAGCTGGGTATCGCAAGCACAAAAGAGAACTCCTCCTTCCCCATGGTTGTAAAGCTTGCTCTTGGCATGGAGTCACACCTTCAGGTTGAGAGAAACCTTCATGGCCCCTGATTCCACGCCCAACCGTGAGTGCAGCAGCACAAATTCACACTGTGACCCTCAGTGTGAGCCCCATGTCAAAGTAAGGCCTGTCAGGGCCTGGACCAAGAGCCCATATATGGGGCTTGCCAGGCCGCTATGCACCCAATCCTCACCTTGTTTGAGTTTTCCAGTCTCCCCGCCCGTACCTGGGGCTCTGCTCTCGAATCCCTTTCTTGGAGAGACACATGAGCCAGACAACACGACTCCACCCTTCCCACAAAATGACCCCAAACTCTTGGGAGCTGGGACAAATACCCAGAGAGGGATACTCGTCCATATTCCCTGAGGCCACCCGTCCAATCCACGGCTATCCCGGACACAACATCCAGAGACAAAAGCCTGAAGGAACGCCTCCCACTCGCCCTTGTTTCAGAGGTTCAGGAGCTCCCTCTTGGGCTGTACATCCGGCCTGCCATACCCTAGGCGCCACTCATAAGCTGAGTTTGTGTTTCCAGACATCTGTGCCCACAGCCTGGACCCAAACAACCTCCAGGCTAGCCTCCATTACAAGGCCCTCATGGACACAAACACACATTAGGCCCCATCCTCAAGAAAGTCCATTTCAACTCAGCCACCCCGGTTTCTCCCGCAGAGCCATCAGATCTCAACTGTCTAGTCCCTTCTCTCTTCCCCAGGGCTCTGCTTTGGAATTCCTATTTGTTTGGGGCACCTGAGGTATCAAACCTGAAAGGAGACCTCCCATTCCACAGATTGACGAAAAATCATTGGGACCGGGCCATATCCACAGAGAGGAAGATTTGTCCATGGCCCAGGAGGCCTCCCCACATTCCAAGGCCATGGTTGATACAAAATCCAGAGACAAAAGCCTGAGCAAGCGCCTCAGACTCGCTCTTTCTTCATATCCTGAAGTTTTATTCTCATGGTTTGTAGATTGGGCCTGCCATACCGACGTCCCCAAACCTAAGCTGAGTTTGTGTTTTCAGCTTTCTGTCCTCAAATTCCAGGGCCACACACCCTCCAGGATGGGGCCCCTGGAGCCACACATTAGGACTGTGCTTACCCCATGCATGGAAATTCTGCCCATTCCATTGTTCAATATCGTACATATTAGGAGAACCCTGCAAAGTCCCCGAGGCCATCCCAAGAGTGTAGGTCTCCCGGGACAAACAAGGGCTGTCTGACACCAGCTGAGCATCTATCTCCACACATGACATAGATGGATGTCCCCAGAGAAGAAGATGGAACCAGACATGACCCTAGGCCATAATCGGATCCAAGCTTTGGTTTACAATCATGTCTCCTCAAAAGCCTGAATTCCAATACAAGCATAGGGGGTTTCCTGAGGCACCCATCAGAACAAACCTCATCTGCACAAGGAAACTTGAGCATGGGAACTATGTCAAAAGTTTAGGAGAATACTTCAGGGTCCCGGTGCCACCGCCCCATTCCAAGGCCCCCATGGACACAAACACACTTTAGGACCTTACCTCGGGAAAGTCCATTTCAACTCAGCCTTCCCGGTGTCTCCCGCAGAGCCATCAGATCTCAACTTTCTTGTTGTTAGGAGACAATTGAAATGCGAGGCAATCTTCCCTGGCATCCATCCTCGAACGATGCTCTGGAGTCATTCCATAGGAAATGTCCTGGAGCTGCCCAACAGGTCTCAAATGTCCCGAATAAGGAATCCTTGAAGGGGGCATCGAACTACTCCCAACGTGGGAAAACGTTAACAGCCTTAAGTCTTTGCTTCGTTCATGAAGGGGCAGTCATGCACAGAAACTCCAACCTGAGCCAAGTCTGATCCACGCCGTGACTTCAGATGCATGAGATATTGGTTCATATCTGCAGGGGGTACCTGCCCTGCCCTCGGCCTGACATCGGAGTCTAGCTGGTGTTCTCAGATTTCTGTCCTCACACTACTGGCCCCGAAGCCCTCACTTTTGGCAATTCTGGACCCACAATGCAGCACTCTGCCTGCCCTCTAGAAAAAATATCTTGCGTACTTAGCTGCCCAGGCACCACAAATGAGGATAAAACTACACGGCACTCGACTGTAACAAAATTATAAAGTCGAACCTGGACACTAATGCAATGTCTGACACAACCTGAGCCCGAACCTCCTGACCAACAACCAGGCAGCTGACCGCACACTGAGCATATCAGACCCACCATGGCCTTAGGTCATCATCTCTTCCCAACTGCGGTTTTCAGGATTTAGAACCTAGATCTTAAATCCACCCACTGCCCAGGGTTGAAAATGATGCAGAAATCAGACCTCCTTCCCCATGGCAAGAAACCTTGTGATTGGCATGTTGTCCAAAGTTCAGTGAAGTTGAAAACAGTGTGGCCCATGGGGCCCCGCCCATGCTCGCAGGCCAATTGGTCACAAATACACATTTTGACTCTCAGCCCGAGTCCAGTCCTAAAGTAAGGCCTCTCAGTGGCTGGATGAAGAGACAGCATATTGGGCCTGCCATGCCCCTAGGCCCAAATTTTTAACCATAATTGGGTTGTCCCTTCACTCTTCCCCAGGGCTCTGCTTTGGAATTCCTGTTTGGTTGAGACACCTGAGGTAACAAACCTGAAAGGAGACCTCCCATCCCACAGATTGTCGAAAAACCACTGGGACCGGGCCATATCCACAGAGAGGAAGATTCGCCCATGGCCCATGAGGCCTCCCCACTTTCCACGGCCATAGTTGATACAAAATCCAGAGACAAAAGCCTGAGCAAGCGCCTCAGACTCACTCTTTCTTCATATCCTGAAGAGTTGTTCTCATGGTTTGAGATTGGGCCTGCCATACCTACGTCCCCAAACCTAAGCTGAGTTTGTGTTTTCAGACTTCTGTCCGCAAAGTCCTGGGCCACACACCCTCCAGGCTGGGGCCCCTGGAGCCTCACATTAGGACTGTGCTTACCCCATGAATGGGAATTCTGCCCATTCCATTGTCCAAAATCGTACATATTAGGAGAACCCTCCAATTCCCCGAGGCCATCCCAATAGTGTAGGTCTCCCAGGACAAACAAGGGCGGTCTGACACCAGCTGAGCATCTACCTCCACTCATACCATAGATGGATGCCCCAGAGAAGAAGATTGAACCAGACAGGTCCCTAGGCCATAATCGGATCAGTTGCTTTGGTTTACAGGCATGTATCCTCAAAAGCCTGGACTCCAATAACAGCATAGGGGGTTTCCTGAGGCACCCATCAGGTTAAATCTCGTCTCCACGAGGAAACTTGTGCATGGGAGCTATGTCAAAAGCTAAGGAGAATACTTCAGGGTCCCGGTGCCACCGCCCCATTCCAAGGCCCTCGTGGACACAAACACACATTAGGCCACATCCTCATGAAAGTCCATTTCAACTCAGCCAACCTGGTTGCTCCCGCAGAGCCAGAAGATCTCAACTGTCTTGTTGCTAGGAGACAATTGGAATGCGAGGCGGGCTTCCCTGGCATCCATCCTCGAACGATGCTCTGGAGTCTTTCCATATGGGACGTCCTGGAGCTGCCCAACAGGTCTCAATTGTCCCGCAGAAGGAATCCTTGAAGGGGGCATCCCACAACTCCCAACGTGGGAAAACCTCCATGGCCTTGAGATTCCGCTCCTTTCATGGAGGGGCAGTCATGCACAGAAACTCAAACCTGAGCCAACGTCTGATCCTCGCCGAGAGTTCAGATGCATGAGATAATGGTTCAGATCTGAAGGGGCTACCTGCCGTGCCCTCGGCCTGAAGCCCAAGTCTAGCTTCTGTTCTCAGACTTCTGTCCTCACACTCCTGGCCCAGAATCCCTCAAGTCTGGCAATTCCGGACACATATGCAGCACTCTGCTTGACCTCTAGAAAAAATTTATTGCTTAAGAGCTGCCCAGGCACCTTAAATGAGGATAAACCTACACGGCACTCGACTGTACTCAAATATATAGTCTAACATGGGCATAATGCACTGTCTGACACAACCTGAGCCCAACATCCTGACCAACACCCAGACAGCTGACTGCACACTGAGCAAATCAGACCCGCCAAGGCCTTAAGTCCTCATCTCTACCCAACTGCGGTTTTCAGGTTTCAGAACCTAGACCTTATCTCCAACCACTGCCCAGGGTTGAAAATGATGCAGAAATCAGAATTCCTTCCCCATGGCTAGACACCTTGTGATTGGAATGTGGTCCAATGTACAGTGTAGATGAAACCAGTGTTGCCCATGTGGCCCCGCCCATGTACGCAGGCCACATTGGTCACAAACACACATTGTGACCCTCAGCCTGAACCCAGTCCTCAAGTAAGGCTTCTAAGTGGCTATTGAAGGGACAGCATATTGGGCCTGCCCTGCCCCTAGGCCCCAATTTTTAAGCAGAGTTTGGGTAGCCCCTTCACTCTTCCACAGTGCTCTGCTTTGGAATTCCTCTTTGGTTGGGACACCTGAGGTAACAAACCTGAAAGGAGACCTCCCATCCAACAGATTAGCGAAAAACAATTGGGCCGTGCCTAATCCACAGAGATGAAGATTCGTCCATGGCCCATGAGGTCTCCGCACATTCCACGGCTATTGATACATAATCCAGAGACAAAAGCCTGAGCAAGCGCCTCAGACTCGTTCTTGCTTCAGATACTGAAGTGTTCCACATGGTTTGTAGATTTGGCCTGCCATACCTACGTCCCCAAACCTAAGCTGAGTTTTTGTTTTCAGACTTCTGTCCTCAAAGTCCTTGGCCACAAACCCTCCAGGCTGTGGCCCCTGAGTCACATATTAGGACTGTGTCTACACAATCCATTGGAATTCTGCCCATTCCATTGTCCAAAATCGTACAAATCAGGAGAACCCTCCAAAGTCCCCGAGGCCATCCCAATACTGTAGGTCTCCCGGGACAAACAAGGGCGGTCTGACACCAGCTGAGCATCTACCTCCACTCATACCATAGATGGATATCCCCAAAGAAGAAGATTGAACCAGACAGGACCCTAGGCCATAATCGGATGCATTGCTTTGGTTTACAGGCATGTCTCCTCAAAGGACTGGATTCCAATACCAGCAAAGCGGGTTTCCTGAGGCACCCATGAGAACAAATCTCATCTCCACAAGGAAACTTGTGCATGGGAGCTATGTCAAAAGCTTAGGAGAATACTTCAGGGTCACTGTGCCACCGCCCCAAACCAAGGCCCTCATGGACCCAAACACACATTATGCCCCATCCTCAGGAAAGACCATTTCTTTTTTTTTTTCTATTTAAGATTTCTTTTATTTATTTGACAGACAAAGATCACAAGCAGGCAGAGAGGCAGGCAGAGAGAGAGTAGGAGGTAGGCTCCCTGCTAAGCAGAGAGCCTGATATGAGGCTTGATCGAGAACTCTGAGATCATGACTTCAGCCAAAGGCAGCAGCATAACCCACTGAGCCACCCAGGAGACCCAGGATAGTCCATTTCAATTCAGCCACCCCGGTTGCTCCCGCAGAGCCATCTGATCTACACTGTCTTGTTGCTATTAGCCAATTGGAATGCGAGGCGGGCTTCCCTGGAATCCATCCACGAACGGTGCTCTGGAGTCATTTCATATGAGATGTACTGGATCTGCCCAACAGGTATCAATTGTCCCGCAGAAGGAATCCTTGAAGGGGGCATCCCACAACTCCCAACGTGGAAAAACCCCCATGGCCTTGAGATTCCGCTCCGTTCATGAAGGGGCAGTCATGCACAGAAATTCCAACCTGAGCCAACGTCTGATCCTCGCCGTGACTTCAGATGCATGAGATATTGGTTCAGATCTGCAGGGGGTACCTGCCGTGCCCTCGGCCTGAAGCCCAAGTCTAGCTTGTGTTCTCAGACTACTGTCCTCACACTACTACCCAGAACCCCTCAAGTCTAGCAATTCCGGACCCACAATGCACCAGACTGCCAGCACTGTAGAAAAAATATATTTCCAAATGAGTTTCTGAGGAATCTCAAATGATGATAAACATACACGGCACTCGACTGTACACAAATTATGTAGGCTAACCTGGGCAGTAATGCACTCTGGCCCAACCTGTGCCTGAACCTCTTGACCAACACCCAGGCAGCTGACCGTACACTGAGCACATCAGACCCGACATGGCCTTAGGTCTTCATCTCCTCCCAACTGCGATTTTCAGGCTTCAGAACCTAGACATTATCTCCAACCACTGCCCAGGGTTGAAAATGATGCAGAAATCAGAACTCCTTTCCCATGGCAAGAATCCATGTGATTGGCATGTTGTCCAAAGTTCAGTGTAGTTGAAACCAGTGTGGCCCATGATCCCCGGGGATGCTTGTTGGCCACATTGGTCACAAACACACATTGTGACCCTCAGCCTAGGCCAAGTCCTCAAGTAAGGCCTCTTAGTGGCTGGATGATGTGACAGTATATTGGGCCTGCCATGCCCCAAGGCACCAATTTTAGCCATAGTTTGGGTTGTCCCTTCACTCTTCCCCAGGGCTCTGCTTTGGATTTCCTCTTTTGTTGGGACACTGAGGTAACAAACCTGAAAGGAGACCTCCCATCCCAGAGATTGACGAAAAACCATTGGGACTGGGCCAAATCCACAAAGAGGAAGATTCGTCCATGGCACATGAGGAATCCCCACATTCCACGGCCACCGTTGATACAAAATCCAGAGACAAAAGCCTGAGCAAGCGCCTCAGACTAGCTCTTTCTTCATACCCTGAAGATTTCTTCTCATGGTCTGTAGATTGGGCCTGCCATTCCTACGTCCCCAAACCTAAGGTGAGTTTGTGTTTTCAGACTTGTGTCCTCAAAGTCCTGGGACACACACCGTAAAGGCTGGTGCCCCTGGAGCCACACAGTAGGACTGGGCCTACCCAATCCATGGGAATTCTGCGCATTCCATTGTTCAAAATCTTACAAATCAGGAGAACCCTCCAAAGTCCCCGAGGCCATCCCAATAGTGTAGGTCTCCTGGGACAAACAAGGGCGGTCTGACACCGGCTGAGCATCTACCTCCACTCATAACATAGATGGATGTCCCCAGAGAAGAAGATGGAACCAGACAGGACCCTAGCCCATAATCGGATGCATTGATTTGGTTTACAGGCATGTCTCCTCAAAGGACTGCATTCTAATACCAGCAAAAATGGTTTCCTCAGGCACTGATCAGAACAAATCTATCTCCACAAGGAAACTTGTGCATGGGAGTTATGTCAAAAGCTTAGGAGAATACTTCATGGGCCCTGTGCCACCGCCCCAATCCAAGGCCCTCATGGACACAATCACACATTAGGCCCCATCCTCAGGAAAATCCAATTCAACTCAGCCACCCCGGTTCCACCCGCAGAGCCATCCAATCTAAACTGCTTGGTGCTAGGAGACAATTGGAATGCGAGGCGGGCTTCCCTGGCATCGATCTTGAACGGTGCTCTGGAGTCATTCCATATGGGATGTCTGGAGCTGCCAAACAGGTCTCAATTGTCCTGATCAGACTTCTCTCCTCACACTCCTGGCCCAGAAGCCCTCAAATTTGGCAATTCCGGACCCACAATGGAGGACTCTGCCTGCCCTCTAGAAAAAATATATATATATATTGTGACCCTCAGCCTGAGCAGAGTCCTCAAGTAATGCCTCTCAGCGGCTGGATGAAGAGACAGCATATTGGGCCTGCCATGATCCTAGGCCCCAATTTTTAACCACAGTTTGGGTTGTCCATTCACTCTTCCCCGGGGCTCTACTTTGGAATTCCTCTTTGGTTGAGACACTGAGGTAACAAACCTGAAAGGAGACCTCCCATCCCACAGCTTGACGAAAAACAATTGGGAACGGGTCAAATCCGCAGAGAGGAAGATTCATCCACGGCCCATGAGGCCTCCCCACATTCCACGGCCATCGTTGATACAAAATCCAGAGACAAAGCCTGAGCAAGTGCCTCAGACTCGCTCTTTCTTCATATCCTGAAGAATTCTTTACATGGTTTATAGATTGGACCTGCCATACCTACGTCCCCAAACCTAAGCTGAGTTTGTGTTTTCAGACTTCTGTCCTCAAAGTCCTGGGCCACACACCCTCCAGGCTGGGGCCCCTGGAACCATACATATAGGACTGTGCCTACCCAATCCATGGGAATCTGCGCATTCCATTGTCCAAAATCGTACACATTAGGAGAACCATCCAAAGTACCCGAGGCCATCCCAATAATGTAGGTCTCCGGGGACAAACAAGGGCGGTCTGACACCAGCTGAGCATCTACCTCCAATTATACCATAGATGGATGTCCCTAGAGAAGAAGATTGAACCAGACAGGACCCTAGGCCATAATCGGATCCATTGCTTTGGTTTACAGTCATGTCTCATCAAAAGCCTGGATTCCAATACCAGAATAAGGGGCTTCCTGTGGCACCCATCAGAACAAATCTCGTCTCCACAAGGAAATTTGTGCATGGGAGCTATGTCAAAAGCTTAGGAGAATACTTCAGGGTCCCGGTGCCACCGCCCCATTCCAAGGCCTTCATGGACACAAACACACATTAGGCACCATCCTCAGGCAGTCCATTTCTTTTTTTTGTTTAAAGATTTTATTTATTTATAAGACAGACAGAGATCACAAGCAGGCAGAGAGGCAGGCAGAGAGATAGAAGGAAGCAGGCCCGATATGAGGCTCGAAACCAGGACTCTGAGATCATGACCTGAGCCTAAGGAAGCGGCTTAACCCACTGAGCCACCCAGGAGCCACAGGAAAGTCCATTTCAACTCAGCCACCCCGTTTGCCCCCGCAGAGCCATCCGACCTAAACTGTCTTGTTCCTAGGAGACAATTGGAATGCGAGGCGGGCTTCCCTGGTATCCATCCTCGAACGGTGCTCTGGAGTCATTCCATATGGGATGTCCTGGAGCTGCCCAACAGGTCTTAATTGTCCCACAGAAGGAATCCTTGAAGGGGGCAGCCCCTTGAAGGGGGCAGCCCACAACTCCCAACGTGAGAAAACCTCCATGGCCTTTAGAACTGCTCCGTTCATGAAGAGGCAGTCATGCACAGAAACTCCAAACTGAGCCAACGTCTGATCCTCGCCGTGACTTCATACGCATGAGACATTGGGTCAGATCTGCAGGGGGTACCTGCTGTGGCCTCGGCCTGAAGTCCAAGTCTAGCTTGTGTTCTCAGACTTCTGTCCTCACACTCCTGGCCTAGAAGCCCTCAAGTTTGTCAATTCCGGACCCACAATGCAGCACTCTGCCAGCCCTCTAAAAAAACATATCTTGCCTAATGAGCTGCCCAAGCACCTTAAATGAGTATAAACCTACACGGCACTCGACTGTACCCAAATTATATAGTCTAACCTGGGCACTAATGCACCATCAGCACCAACTGAGCACGAACCTCCTGACCAAAACCCAGGCAGCTGACCGCACACTGAGCACATCAGACCCGCCATGGCCTTAGGTCAGTGTAGTTGAAAGCAGTGTTGCCAATGTTGCCCCGCCCATGCTCGCGGGCCACATAGGTCACACACACACTTAGGTCGTCATCTCTTCCCTACTGCGGTTTTCAGGCTTCAGAACCTAGACCTTATCTCAAACCACTGCCCAGGGTAAAAATGATCAAGAAATCAGAACTCTTTCCCCGTGGTAAGAAACCTTGTAATTGGCATGTTGTCCAAAGTTCAGTGTAGTTGAAATCAGTGTGGCCAATTAGGCCCCGCCCATGCTCGCGGGGCACATTGGTCACAAACGCATATTGTGACCCTCAGCCTGAGCCCAGTCCTCAAGTAAGGCCTCTCAGTGTCTGGATGAAGTGACAGCATATTGGGCATGCCATGCCCCTAGGCCCCAATTTTTAACCATAGTTTGGGTTTTCCCTTCACTCTTCCCCAGGGCTCTGCTTGGAATTCCTCTTTTGTTGGGACACCTGAGGTAGCAAACCTGAAAGAGACCTCCCATCCCACAGATTGACGAAAAATATTTGGGACCGGGCCAAATCCACAAAGAGGGAGATTCGTCCATGGCCCATGAGGCCTCCCCATCTTCCACGGCCATCGTTGATACAATATCCAGAGACAAATGTCTGAACAAGCACCTCAGACTAGCTCTTTCTTCATATCCTGAAGAATTCTTCTCATGGTTTGTAGATTGGGCCTGCCATACCTACCTCCCACAACCTAAGATGAGTTTGTGTTATCAGACTTCTGTCCCCAAAGTCCTGGGCCACACACCCTCCAGGCTGGGGCCCCTGAAGCCACACATTAGGACTGTGACTACCCAATCCATGGGAAGAAGATTGAACCAGACAGGACACTAGGCCATAATCGGATCCATTGCTTTGGTTTACAGGCATGTCTACTCAAAACCCTGGAAACCAAACCAGCAAAGGGGGTTTCCTGAGTCACCCATCAGAACAAATCTCGTCTTCACAAGGAAACTTGTGCATGGGAGCTAGTCAAAAACTTAGGAGAATACTTCAGGGTCCCGGTGCCACCCCCCCATTCCAAGGCCCTCATGGACAAAAACACACATTAGGCCCCATTCTCAGGAAAGTCCATTTCAACTCAGCCACCCCGGTTGCTCCCGCAGAGCCATCCATTCTAAACTGTCTTTGTGCTAGGAGAAAATTGGAATGCGAGGCGGGCTTCCCTGGCATTCATCTTTCAACGGTGCTCTGGAGTCATTCCATATGTGATGTCCTGGAGCTGCCCAACAGGTCTCAATTGTCCCGCACATGAATCCTTGAAGGGGGCATCCCACAACTCCCAACGTGGAAAAACCTCCATGGCCTTGAGATTCCGCACCGTTCATGAAGGGGCTGTCATGCAGAGAAACTCCAACCTGAGCCAACGTCTGATCCTCACCGTGACATCAGATGCATGAGATATAGGTTCAGATCTGCAGGGGGTACCAGCTTCCCCTCGGCCTGAAGCCCAAGTCTAGCTTGTGTTCTCAACTTCTGTCCTCACACTCCTAGGCAAGAATCCCTCAAGTTTTGCAATTCCGGACCCACAAGGCAAGACTCTGCCTGACCTCTTCAAAAAATTTTATTGCCTAATGAGCTGCCCAGGCACCTTAAATGAGGATAAACCTAAACGGCACTCCACTGCACCCAAATTATATAGTCTAAGCTGGGCACTAATGCACTGTCTGTCACCACCTGAGCCCGAAACTCCTGACCAACACCCAGGTAGCTGACCTCATACTGAGCACATCAACATGCCATGGCCTAAGGTCGTCATCTCTTCCCAACTGTGGTTATCAGGCTTCAGAACCTAGACCTTATCTCCAACCACTGCCCAGGGTTGATAATGATGCAGAAAGCAGAACTCTTTCCCCATGGCAAGAAACCTTGTGATTGGCATGTTGTCCAAAGTTCAGTGTAGCTGAAACCAGTGTGGCCCATGAGGCCCCGCTCATGCTCGAGGGCCACATACTTCAGGTTCCCGGTCCCACCGCCCCATTCCAAGGCCCTCATGGACACAAACACACATTAGGCCCCATCCTCAGGAAAGACCATTTCAACTCAGCCACCCAGGGTGCTCCTGCAGAGCCATCCGATCTCCACTGTCTTGTTGCGAGGAGACAATTGGAAAGCGAGGTGGGCTTCCTTGGCATTCATCCTCGAACGGTGCTCTGGCGTCATTCCATATGGGAGGTCCTGGAGCTGCCCAACAGGTCTCAATTGTCCCGCAGAAGGAATCCTTGAAGGGGGCATCCCACAACTCCCAACATGGGAGAAACTCCATGGCCTTGAGATTCTGCTCCATTCATGAAGGTGCAGTCATGGACAGAAACTCCAAACTGAGCCAACGTCTCATCCTCGCCATGACTTCCGATGCATGAGATATTGGTTCAGATCTGCAGGGGGTACCTGCCGTGCCCACAGCCTGAAGTCCAAGTCTAGCTTGTGTTCTCAGAATTCTGTCCTCACACACCTGGCCCAGAAGCCCTCAACTCTGGCAATTCCTGACCCACAATGCAGCACTGACAGCCCTCTTGAAAAATATTTTGCCTAATGAGCCTCCCAGGCACCTTAATGAGGATAAACCTACACGGCTCTGACTATACCCAAATTATATAGTGTAACCAGAACACTAATGCACTGTCTGACACAACCTGAGCCCGAACATCCTGACCAACACCCAGACAGCTGACCGCACACTGAGCACATCAGACCCGCCATGGCCTTAGGTCATCATCTCTTCCCAACTGCGGTTCAGGCTTCAGAACCTAGACTTTATATCCAACCTCTGCCCAGGGTTGAAAATGATGCAGAAATCAGAACTCCATCCCCATGGCAAGAGACCTTGTGATTGGCATGTTGTCCAAAGTTCAGTGTAGTTGAAACCAATGTGGCCAATGAGGCCCCACCCAAGCTCGAGGGCCACATTGGTCACAAACACACATTCTGTCCCTCAGTCCTCAAGTAAGGCCTATCAGCGGCTGGATGATGAGATAGCATATTGGGCCTGCCCTGCCCATAGGCCCCAATTTTTAACCATAGTTTGGGTTGTCCCTTCACTCTTTCCCAGGCCTCTGCTTAGGATTCCTCTTTGGTTGGGACACCTGAGGTAACAAACCTGAAAGCAGACCTCCCATCCAACAGATTGACGAAAAACAATTGGGACCGGGACTAATACACAGAGAGGAAGATTCATCCATGGCCCATGTGGCCTCCCCACATTCCACGGCCATCGTTGATACAAAATCCAGAGACAAAAGCCTGAGCAAGCGCCTCAGACTTGCTCTTTCTTCATATCCTGAAGAGTTCTTCCTACGGTTTGTAGATTGGGCCTGCCATACCTACGTCCCCAAACCTAAGCTAAGTTTGTGTTTTCAGAATTCTGTCCTCAAAGTCCTGGGCCACACACCCTCTAGGCTAGGGCCACTGGAGCCACACATGAGCACTGTGTCTACCCAATCTATGGGAATTCTGCCCATTCCATTGTCGAAAATCGCACAAATAAGGAGAACCCTCTATAGTCCCCGAGGCCATCCCAATATGTAGGTGTCTGTGGACAAACAAGGGCAGTCTGACACCAGCTGAGCATCTACCTCCACTCATACCATAGATGGATGTCCCCAGAGAAGGAGATGGAAACAGACAGGACCCTAGGCCATAATCGGATCCACTTCTTTGGTTTACAGGCATGTCTCCTCAAAATCCTGGATTCTAATACCAGCATAGGGTGTTTCCTGAGGCACCCATCAGAAAAAATCTCGTCTCCACGAGGAAACTTGTGCATGGGACCTATGTCAAAATCTTAGGAGCATACTTCCGAGTCCCGGTGCCACCGCCCCATTCCAAGGTCCTCATGGAAACAAATACACATTAGGCCCCATGCTCGGGAACGTCCATTTCAACTCAGCCACCCCGGTGTCTCCCGCAGAGCCATCCGATCTCCACTGTCTTGTTGCTAGGAGACAATTGGAATGTGAGGCGGGCTTCCCTGGCATCCATCCTCGAACAGTGCTCTGGAGTCATTCCATATGGGATATTTTGGAGCTGCCAAACAGGTCTCAATTGTCCCGCAGAAGGAATCCTTGAAGGGGGCATCCCACAACTCCCAACGTGGGAAAACCTCCATGGCCTTGAGATTCCTCTCCGTTCATGAAGGGGCAGTTATGCACAGAAACTACAACCTGAGCCAAAGTCTGATCCTCGCCGTGACATCAGATGCATGAGATATTGGTTCAGATGTGCAGGGGGTACCTGCCTTGCCCTCGGGACTGAAGCCCAAGCCTAGCTTGTGGTCTCAGACTTCTGTCATCACACTACTGGCCCAGAAGCCCTCAAGTTTGGCAATTACGGACCCACAATGCAGCACTCTGCCTGCCCTCTAGAAAAAATATCTTGCCTAATGAGCTGCCCAGGCACCTCAAATGAGGATCAACCTACACGGCACTCGACTGTACCCAAATTACATAGTCTAACCTGGGCACTAATGCACTGTCTGACACAACCTGAGCCTAAAACTCCTGACCAACAACCAGGCAGCTGGCCGCACACTGAGCACATCAGAACCACCATGGCTTTAGGTCATCATCTCTTCCCAACTGCGGATTTCAGGCTTCAGAACCTAGACCTTATCTCCATCCACTGCCCAGGGTTGAAAATGATGCAGAAATCAGAACTCCTTCACCATGGCAAGAGACCTTGTGATTGGCATGTTGTCCAAAGTTCAGTGTAGTTGAAACCAGTGTGGCCCATGAGGCCCCGCCCAAGCTCGCGGGCCACATTGGTCACAAGCACACATTGTGAACCTCAGCCTGAGCCCAGTCCTCAAGTAAGGCCTCTCAGTGGCTGGATGAAGGGACAGCATATGGGGCCTGCCATGCCCCTAGGCCCCAAATTTTAACCATAGTTTGGGTTGTCCCTTCACTCTTCCCAGGGCTCTGTTTGGAATTCCTCTTTGATTGGGACACCTGAGGTAACAAACCTGAAAGGAGACCTTCCATCCCACAGATTGACGAAAAACAATTAGGCCGATCCAAATCCACAGAGAGGAAGATTCGTCCATGGCCCATGAGGCCTCCCCACATTCCACGGCCATCTTTGAGACAAAATCCAGAGACCAAAGCCTGAGCAAGCGCCTCAGACTCGCTCTTTCTTTGTATCCTGAAGATTTCTTCTCATGGTTTGTAGATTGGGCCTGCCATACCTACGTCCCCAAACCTAAGCTGCGTTTGTGTTTTCCGACTTCTGTCCTCACAGTCCTGGGCCACACACCCTCCAGGGTCTGGCCACTGGTGCCACACATTAGGACTGTGCCTACCCCATGCATGGGAATTCTGCCCATTCCATTGTCCAAAATTGTACAAATTTGGAGAACCCTCCAAAGTCCCCGAGGCCATCCCAATAATGTAGGTCTCTGTGAACAAAGAAGGGCAGTCTGACACCAGCTGAGCATCTACCTCCACTCATACCATAGATGGATGTCCCCAGAGAAGGAGATGGAACCAGACAGAACCGTAGGCCATAATCGGATCCATTGCTTTGGTTTACAGGCATGTCTCCTCAAAAGCCTGGATTCCAATACCAGCATAGGGGGTTTCCTGAGGCACCCATCAGAAAACATCTCGTCTCCACGAGGAAACTTGTGCATGGGACCTATGTCAAAATCTTAGGAGAATACTTCAGAGCCGGTGCCACCGCCCCATTCCAAGGTCCTCATGGACACAAACACACATTAGGCCCCATGCTCACGAAAGTCCATTTCAAATCAGCCACCCCGGTTGCTCCCGCAGAGCCATCCGATCTCCACTGTCTTGTTGCTAGGAGACAATTGGAATGTGAGGCGGGCATCCCTGGCATCCATCCTCGAACGGTACTCTGGAGTCATTCCATATGGGATGTTTTGGGGCTGCCCAACAGGTCTCAATTGTCCCGCAGAAGGAATCCTTGAAGGGGGCATCCCACAACTCCCAACGAGGCAAAACCTCCATGGCATTGAGATTCCTCTCCGTTCATGAAGGGCAGTCATGCACAGAAACTACAACCTGAGTCAACGTCTGATCCTGCCGTGACTTCAGATGCATGAGATATGGGTTCAGATGTGCAGGGGGTACCTGCCTTGCACTCGGCCTGACGCCCAAGTCTAGCTTGTGGTCTCAGACTTCTGTCCTCACACTGCTGGCCCAGAATTCCTCAAGTTTGGCAATTCTGGACCCACAATGCAGCACTCTGCCTACCCTCTAGAAAAAAATATATTGCCTAATGAGGTGCCCAGGCAACTTAAAGGAGGATAAAACTACAAGGCACTCGACTGTACCCAAATTATACAGTCTAACCTGGGCACTAATGCACTGTCTGACACAACCTGAGCCCGAACTGGCTGACCAACACCCAGGCAGCTGACCGCACACTGAGCACATCAGACCCGCCATGGACTTAGGTCGTCATCTCTTCCCAACTGCGGTTTTCAGGATCAAGAACCTAGACCTTATCTCCAACCACTGCCCAGGTTTGAAAATGATGCAGAAAGCAGAACTCCTTCCCAATGGCAAGAAACCTTGTGATTGGCATGTTGTCCAAAGTTCAGTGTAGTTGAAACCAGTGTGGCCCATGAGGCCCCGCCCATGCTCGCGGGCCACATTGGTCACAAACACACATTGTGACCCTCAGCCTGAGCCCAGTCCTCAAGTAAGGCCTCTCAGTGGCTGGATGAAGAGACAGCATATGGGGCCTGCCATGCCACTAGGCCCAAATTTTTAACCATAGTTTGGGTTGTCCCTTCACTCTTCCCCAGGTCTCTGCTTTGGAATTCCTCTTTGGTTCGGACACCTGAGGTAACATACCTGAAGGCAACATCCCAGCCCACAGATTTACGAAAAACAATTGGGACCGGGCAAAATTCACAGAGAGGAAGATTCGTCCATGGCCCATGAGGCCTCCTCACATTCGACGGCCTTCGTTGATACAAAATACAGAGACCATAGCCTGAGCAAGCGCCTCAGACTCGCTCTTTCTTCATATCCTGAAGAGTTCTTCTCATGGTTTGTAGATGGGGCCTGATATACCTACGTCCCCAAACCAAGCTGAGTTTGTGTTTTCAGACATCTGTCCTCAAAGTACTGGGCCACACACACTCCAGGCTGGGGCCACTGGAGCCACACATTAGGACTGTGCCTACCCCATGCCCATTCCATTGTATAATTTCGTACAAATTAGGAGAACCCTCCAAAGTCCCTAGGCCATCCCAATAGTGTAGGTCTCTGTGGACAAACAAGGGCGGTCTGACAACATAATCGGATCCATTGCTTTGGTTTATAGGCATGTCTCCTCAAAATCCTGGATTCCTATTCCAGCATAGGGGGTTTCCTGAGGCACCCATCAGAAATAATCTCGTCTCCACGAAGAAACTTGTGCATGGGACCTATGTAGGTCATGAAGGGGCAGTCATGCACAGAAACTACAACCTGAGCCCGAACCTCCTGACCAACAACCAGGCAGCTGACCGCACACTGAGCACATCAGACCCACCATGGCCTTAGGTCATCATCTCTTCCCAACTGCGGTTTTCAGGATTCAGAACCTAGCTGAGTTTGTGTTTTCCGACTTCTGTCCTCAAAGTCCTGGGCAACACACCCTCCTGGCTGGGGCCCCTGGAGCCACATATTAGGACTGTGCCTACTTCATGCATGGGAATTCTGCCCATTCCATTGTCCAAAATCGTACAAATTAGGAGAACCCTCAAAGTCCCCGAGGCCATCCCAATATGTAGGTCTCTTTGGACAAACAAGGGCGGTCTGACACCAGCTGAGCATCTACCTCCACTCATACCATAGATGGATGTCCCAAGAGAAGGAGATGGAACCAGACAGGACCCTAGGCCATAATCGGATCCATTGCTTTGGTTTACAGGCATGTCTCCTCAAAAGCCTGGATTCCAATACCAGCATAGGGGGTTTCCTGAGGCACCCATCAGAAAACATCTCGTCTCCACGAGGAAACTTGTGCATGGGACCTATGTCAAAATCTTAGGAGAATACTTCAGAGCCGGTGCCACCGCCCCATTCCAAGGTCCTCATGGACACAAACACACATTAGGCCCCATGCTCACGAAAGTCCATTTCAAATCAGCCACCCCGGTTGCTCCCGCAGAGCCATCCGATCTCCACTGTCTTGTTGCTAGGAGACAATTGGAATGTGAGGCGGGCATCCCTGGCATCCATCCTCGAACGGTACTCTGGAGTCATTCCATATGGGATGTTTTGGGGCTGCCCAACAGGTCTCAATTGTCCCGCAGAAGGAATCCTTGAAGGGGGCATCCCACAACTCCCAACGAGGCAAAACCTCCATGGCATTGAGATTCCTCTCCGTTCATGAAGGGCAGTCATGCACAGAAACTACAACCTGAGTCAACGTCTGATCCTGCCGTGACTTCAGATGCATGAGATATGGGTTCAGATGTGCAGGGGGTACCTGCCTTGCACTCGGCCTGACGCCCAAGTCTAGCTTGTGGTCTCAGACTTCTGTCCTCACACTACTGGCCCAGAAGCCCTCAAGTTTGGCAATTCCGGACCCACAATGCAGTACTCTGCCTGCCCTCTAGAAAAAATATCTTGCCTAATGAGCTTCCCAGGCACCACAAGATGATCAACCTTCACGGAACTCGACTGCACCCAAATTATATAGTCTAACCTGGGCACTAATGCACTGTCTGACACAACCTGAGCCCGAAACTCCTGACCAACAACCAGGCAGCTGACCACACTGAGCACATCAGACCCACTATGGCCTTAAGTCATCATCTCTTCCCAACTGCGGTTTTCAGGCTTCTGAACCTAGAACTTATCTCCAACCACTTCCCAGGGTTGAAAATGATGCAGAAATCAGAACTCCTTCCCCATTGCAAGAGATCGTGTGATTGGCATGTTGTCCAAAGTTCAGTGTAGTTGAAACCAGTGTGGCCCATGAGGCTCGGACCCTGCTCGCGGGCCACATTGGTCACAAACACACATTGTGACCCTCAGCCTGAGCCCAGTCCTCAAGTAAGGCCTCTCAGTGGCTGGATGAAGAGATAGCATATGGGGCCTGCCATGCCCCTAGGCCCAAAATTTTAACCATAGTTTGAGTTGTCCCTTCACTCTTCCCAGGGCTCTGTTTGGAATTCCTCTATGGTTGGGACACCTGAGGTAACAAACCTGAAAGGAGACCTCCCATCCCACAGATTGACGAAAAACAATTGGGACTGGGCCAAATCCCAAGAGAGGAAGTTCGTCCATGGCCCATGAGGCCTCCCCTCATTCCATGGCCATCGTTGACACAAAATCCAGACACCAAAGCCTGAGCAAGCGCCTCAGACTCGTTCTTTCTTCGTACCCTGAAGATTTCTTCTCATGGTTTGTAGATTGGGCCTGCCATACCTACGTCCCCAAACCTAAGCTGCCTTTGTGTTTTCCGACCTCTGTCCTCAAAGTCCTGGGCCACACACCCTCCAGGCTGGGGCCTCTGGAGCCACACATTAGGACTGTGCCTACCCCATGCATGGGGATTCTGCCCATTCCATTGTCCAAAATCGTACAAATTAGGAGAACCCTCCAAAGTCCCCGAGGCCATCCCAATATGTAGGTGTCTGTGGACAAACAAGGGCAGTCTGACACCAGCTGAGCATCTACCTCCACTCATACCATAGATGGATGTCCCCAGAGAAGGTTATGGTACCAGACAGGACCCTAGGCCATAATCGGATCCATTGCTTTGGTTTAAAGGCATGTCTCCTCAAAATCCTGGATTCCTATACCAGCATAGGGGCTTTCCTGAGGCACCCATCAGAAAAAATCTCGTCTCCACGAGGAAACTTGTGCATGGGACCTATGTCAAAATCTTAGGAGAATAATTCAGAGTCCCGGTGCCACCGCCCCATTCCAAGGTCCTCATGGACACAAACCCACATTAGGCCCCATGCTCAGGAAAGTCCATATCAACTCAGCCAACCAGGTTGCTCCCGCACAGCCATCCGAACTCAACTGTCTTGTTGCTAGGAGACAATTGGAGAGCGAGGTGGGCTTCCCTGGAATCCATCCTCGAACGGTGCTCTGGAGTCATTCCATATGGCATGTTTTGGAGCTGCCCAACAGGTCTCAATTGTCCCGTAGAAAGAATCCTTGAAGGGGCCATCCCACAACTCCCAACGTGGGAAAAACTCTATGGCCTTGAGATTCCTCTCCGTTCATGAAGGGGCAGTCATGCACAGAAACTACAACCTAGGCCAACGTCGGATCCTCGCCGTGACTTCAGATGCATGAGATATTGGTTCAGATGTGTAGGGGGTACCTGCCTTGCCCTCGGCCTGAAGCCCAAGTCTAGCTTGTGGTCTCAGACTTCTGTCCTCACACTGCTGGCCCAGAAGCTCTCACGTTTGGCAATTCCGGAACCACAATGCAGCACTCTACCTGCCCTCTAGAAAAAATATCTTGTCTAAGGAACTGCCCGGGTACCTCAAATAAGGATCAACATACACGGCAATCGACTGTATCCAAATTATATAGTCTAACCTGGGCACTAATGCACTGTCTGACACAACCTGAGCCCGAAACTCCTGACCAACAACCAGGCAGCTGACCGCACACTGAGCACATCAGACCCACCATGGCCTTAGGTCATCATCTCTTCCCAAATGCAGTTTTCGTCTTCCGAACCTAGACCTTATCTCCAACCACGGCCCAGGGTTGAAAATAATGCAGAAATCAGAACTCCTTCACCATGGCAAGAGACCTTGTGATTGGCATGTTGTCCAAAGTTCAGTGTAGATGAAACCGGTGTGGCCCATGAGGCCACGCCCACTCTCCCGGGCCACATTGGTCACAAACACACATTGTGACCCTCAGCCTGAGCCCAGTTCTCAAGTAAGGCCTCTCAGTGGCTGGTGAAGAGACAGCATATGGGGCCTGACATGCCCCTAGGCCCCAAATTTTAACCATAGTTTGGGTTGTCCCTTCACTCTTCCCCAGGGCTCTGCTTTGGAATTCCTCTTTGGTTTGGACACCTGAGGTTACAAACCTGAAAGGAGACCTCCCATCCCACAGATTGACGAAATACAATTGGGACCGGTCCAAATCCACAGAGAGGAAGAATCGTCCATGGCCAGTGAAGTCTCCCCACATTCCACGGCCATCGTTGATACAAAATCCAGAGACCAAAGCCTGAGCAAGCGCCTCAGACTCGCTCTTTCTTCATATCCTGAAGAATTCTTCTCATGGTTTGTAGATTGGGCCTGCCATACCTACGTCCCCAAACCTAAGCTGTGTCTGTGTTTTCAGACTTCTGTCCTCAAAGTCCTGGGCCACACACCCTCCAGGCTGGGGTCCCTGGAGCCACACATTAGGACTGTGCCTACCCAATCTATGGGAATTCTGCCCATTCCATTGTCCAAAATTGTACAAATTAGGAGAACCCTCCAAAGTCCCCGAGGCCATCCCAATATGTAGGTGTCTGTGGACAAACAAGGGCAGTCTGACACCAGCTGAGCATCTACCTCCACTCATACCATAGATGGATGTCCCCAGAGAAGGAGATGGAAACAGACAGGACCCTAGGCCATAATCGGATCCACTTCTTTGGTTTACAGGCATGTCTCCTCAAAATCCTGGATTCTAATACCAGCATAGGGTGTTTCCTGAGGCACCCATCAGAAAAAATCTCGTCTCCACGAGGAAACTTGTGCATGGGACCTATGTCAAAATCTTAGGAGCATACTTCCGAGTCCCGGTGCCACCGCCCCATTCCAAGGTCCTCATGGAAACAAATACACATTAGGCCCCATGCTCGGGAACGTCCATTTCAACTCAGCCACCCCGGTGTCTCCCGCAGAGCCATCCGATCTCCACTGTCTTGTTGCTAGGAGACAATTGGAATGTGAGGCGGGCTTCCCTGGCATCCATCCTCGAACAGTGCTCTGGAGTCATTCCATATGGGATATTTTGGAGCTGCCAAACAGGTCTCAATTGTCCCGCAGAAGGAATCCTTGAAGGGGGCATCCCACAACTCCCAACGTGGGAAAACCTCCATGGCCTTGAGATTCCTCTCCGTTCATGAAGGGGCAGTTATGCACAGAAACTACAACCTGAGCCAAAGTCTGATCCTCGCCGTGACATCAGATGCATGAGATATTGGTTCAGATGTGCAGGGGGTACCTGCCTTGCCCTCGGGACTGAAGCCCAAGCCTAGCTTGTGGTCTCAGACTTCTGTCATCACACTACTGGCCCAGAAGCCCTCAAGTTTGGCAATTACGGACCCACAATGCAGCACTCTGCCTGCCCTCTAGAAAAAATATCTTGCCTAATGAGCTGCCCAGGCACCTCAAATGAGGATCAACCTACACGGCACTCGACTGTACCCAAATTACATAGTCTAACCTGGGCACTAATGCACTGTCTGACACAACCTGAGCCTAAAACTCCTGACCAACAACCAGGCAGCTGGCCGCACACTGAGCACATCAGAACCACCATGGCTTTAGGTCATCATCTCTTCCCAACTGCGGATTTCAGGCTTCAGAACCTAGACCTTATCTCCATCCACTGCCCAGGGTTGAAAATGATGCAGAAATCAGAACTCCTTCACCATGGCAAGAGACCTTGTGATTGGCATGTTGTCCAAAGTTCAGTGTAGTTGAAACCAGTGTGGCCCATGAGGCCCCGCCCAAGCTCGCGGGCCACATTGGTCACAAGCACACATTGTGAACCTCAGCCTGAGCCCAGTCCTCAAGTAAGGCCTCTCAGTGGCTGGATGAAGGGACAGCATATGGGGCCTGCCATGCCCCTAGGCCCCAAATTTTAACCATAGTTTGGGTTGTCCCTTCACTCTTCCCAGGGCTCTGTTTGGAATTCCTCTTTGATTGGGACACCTGAGGTAACAAACCTGAAAGGAGACCTTCCATCCCACAGATTGACGAAAAACAATTAGGCCGATCCAAATCCACAGAGAGGAAGATTCGTCCATGGCCCATGAGGCCTCCCCACATTCCACGGCCATCTTTGAGACAAAATCCAGAGACCAAAGCCTGAGCAAGCGCCTCAGACTCGCTCTTTCTTTGTATCCTGAAGATTTCTTCTCATGGTTTGTAGATTGGGCCTGCCATACCTACGTCCCCAAACCTAAGCTGCGTTTGTGTTTTCCGACTTCTGTCCTCACAGTCCTGGGCCACACACCCTCCAGGGTCTGGCCACTGGTGCCACACATTAGGACTGTGCCTACCCCATGCATGGGAATTCTGCCCATTCCATTGTCCAAAATTGTACAAATTTGGAGAACCCTCCAAAGTCCCCGAGGCCATCCCAATAATGTAGGTCTCTGTGAACAAAGAAGGGCAGTCTGACACCAGCTGAGCATCTACCTCCACTCATACCATAGATGGATGTCCCCAGAGAAGGAGATGGAACCAGACAGGACCGTAGGCCATAATCGGATCCATTGCTTTGGTTTACAGGCATGTCTCCTCAAAAGCCTGGATACCAATACCAGCATAGGGGGTTTCCTGAGGCACCCATCAGAAAACATCTCGTCTCCAAGAGGAAACTTGTGCATGGGACCTATGTCAAAATCTTAGGAGAATACTTCAGAGTCCCAGTGCCACAGCCCCATTCCACGGTCCTCATGGACACAAACACATATTAGGCCCCATGCTCGGGAACGTCCATTTGAACTCAGCCACCCCGGTTGCTCCCGCAGAGCCATCCGATCTCCACTGTCTTGTTGCTAGGAGACAATTGGAATGCGAGGCGGGCTTCCCTGGCATCCATCCTCGAACAGTACTCTGGGTCATTCCATATGGGATGTTTTGGAGCTGCCAAACAGATCTCAATTGTCCCACAGAAGGAATCCTTGAAGGGGGCATCCCACAACTCCCAATGTGGGAAAACCTCCATGGCCTTGAGATTCCTCTCTGTTCATGCAGGGGCAGTCATGCACAGAAACTACAACCTGAGCCAACGTCTGATCTTTGCCGTGACATCAGATGCATGAGATATTGGTTCAGATGTGCAGGGGGTACCTGCCTTACCCTCGGGCCTGAAGCCCAAGTCTAGTTGTGGTCTCAGACTTCTGTCCACATCTGTCTATGGGTCTGAGTGCAGGTAGGTGCTCAGTTGGGCTCAGATTGCCCCTGTTTTTCCTGGGAAGCCACCACTATTGAGATGGATCAGGGACTTCGGAGGTTTATCCTATTAGAAGGGTTGTGGCCATTGGAATGGGCACACACAATTCCCTAGGAGAGGGCAAGTACAGTCCTCAGGTTTGGCTCCAGGGTCCTGAGCCTGTAGGTTTTGTAGGCCAGGGCTGTTTGGACAGTTGTCTGAAAACACAAACTCGGCTTATGTTTCGGGTCATAGGTATGGCAGGACTGATCTACAGACCATGAAGAGAACACTTCGGGATTTGAAAGAAGGGCGAGTGCGAGGCCCCTGCTCAAGTTTTTGTCTCTGGATATCGTTTCACTCATGGTCGTGAAATTTCTGGGGGACTTCATGGGAAATGGACGAGTCTTACTCTCTTGTGGTTTGGCCCCGTCCAAAGAGTTTGGGGGCATTCTATGGGCTGGAAGAAGTCCGTTTTTTGTTATTGTTGTTGTTGTTGTTGTTTTCTTTTTTATCCTCAGGTGTCCCACCAAATGAGGGATTCCAGAGTAGAGCCCTGGGGAGGGGCGACTGGACAATCAAAAATCTGGTTAAAAATTGGGGCCTAGGGACATGTCAAGCCCATTATGACATCTAATGGTCCAGCAACTGAGAGGACTTACTAGAGGACAGGACTCACGCTGAGGTCACAATGCGTGTTTATGCTCTCGTCGCACTCAAGAATGGGCGGGGCCTCAGGGTGAATGCTGGTTTCTCCTACACTGAACGTTGGACAACGTGCCAACCACAAGGGTTCTTGCCATGGGTAAGGAGGAGTTCTGATTTCTGCATCACACTCACCCCTGGGCAGTGATTGGAGATAAGGTCTCGGTTCTGAAGCCTGAAAACTGAGGTAGGGAAGAGATGATGACCTAAGGCCATGGCGGGTTTTATGGGCTCAGTGTGCGGTCAGCTTTCTGGGTGTTGGTCAGGAGGTCCGGGTTCAGGTTGTGTTCGACAGTGCATTAGTGCCCAGGATAGACTATATAATTTGGGTAAAGTCGAGTGCTGTGTAGGTTGATCCTCATTTAATGTGCCTGGGCAGCTCATGAGGCAATAATTTTTTTTCTAGAGGGCAGGCAGAGTGCTGCATAGTGGGTCCGGAATTGCCAAACTTGAGGGCTTCGGGGCCAGGAATGTGAGGACGGAAGTCTGAGAAGACAAGCTAGACTTGGGTTTCAGGGCGAGGGCACGGCAGGTACCCCCTGCAGATCTGACCCAATATCTTATGCATCTGAAGTCAGGGCGAGGATCAGACGTTGGCTCAGGTTGGAGTTTCTGTGCATGACGGCCGCTTCATGTAGGGAGCGGAATCTCGAGGCCATGGAGGTTTTCCCACGTTGGGAGTTGTGGGATGCCCCCTTCAAGGATTCCTTCTGCAGGACAATTGAGACCTGTTGGACGTCTCCAGGACATCCCATATGGAATGACTCCAGTGCACCATTCGCGGATGGATGCCTGGGAAGCCTGCCTCGCATTCCAATTGTCTCCTAGCAACAAGACAGTTTAGATATGATGGCTCTCCCGGAGCAACCGGTGTGGCTGAGTTGAAATGGACTTTCCTGATCATGGGTCCTAATGTGTTTTTGTGTCCATGAGGGCCTTGGAATGGGGCGGTGGCACCGGGACCCTGAAGTACTCTCCTAAGCTTTGGACATGGCTCCCATGCACAGGTTTCCTTGTGGAGACGAGATGAGTTCTGATGGGTGCCTCAGGAAAACCCCTATGCTCGTATTGGAATCAGGCTTTTGAGGACACATGCCTGTAACCCAAAGCAATGGATCCTATTATGGCCTAGGGTCCTGTCTGGTTCAATCTTCTTCTCTGGGGACATCCATCTATGGTATGAGTGGAGGTCGATTATCAGCTGGTGTCAGACAGCCCTTTTTTGTTCCGGGCGACCTACACTATTGCGATGGCCTCAGGGACTTTGGAGGTTTCTCCTAATTTGTACGATTTTGGACAATGGAATGAGCAGAATTCCCATGGATTGGTAGGCACAGTCCTAATGTGTGGCTCCAGGGTGTGTGACCCAAGACTTTGAGGACAGAAGTCTGAAAACACAAACTCAGCTTAGGTTTGGGGACGTAGGTATGGCAGGCACGATCTATAAGCTATGAGAAGAACTCTTCAGGATATGAAGAAAGTGCGAGTCTGCGGCGCTTGCTCAGGCTTTTGTCTCTGGATTTTGTATCAGCGATGGCCGTGGAATGTCGGGGAGGCCTCCTGGGCCATGGACGAATCTTCCTCTCTGAGGATTTGGCCCGATTCCCAATTGCTTTTCGTCAATCTGTGGGATGGGAGGAGTCATTTCAGTTTTGTTACCTCAGGTGTCCCTCCAAAAGAGGAATTCCAAAGCAAAGCCGTGGGGAAGACTGAAGGGACCACCCGAACTATGGTTAAAAATTGGGGCCTAGGGGCATGGCAAGCCCAATATGCTATCTTTTCATCTAGCCACTGAGTGGCCTTACTTGAGGACTGACTCAGCCTGAGGGTCACAATGTGTGTTTGTGACCAATGTGGCCCGCGAGCATGGGCGGGCCTCATGGGCCACACTGGTTTCAACTACACTGAACGTTGGACAACATGCCAACCACAAGGTTTCTTGCCATGGGGAAGGAGATCCGATTTCTGTATCACCTTCAACCCTGGGCAGTGATTGGAGATAAGGTCTAGGTTCTGAAACCTGAAAACCGAGTTTGGGAAGAGATGAAGACCTAATGCCATGGCGGCTCCATGTGCTCAGTGTGCGGCCAGCTGTCAGGGAGGGGCCAGGGGTCCAGGCTCAGACTGTGTCAGAAAGGGCATTAGTGCCCTGGTCAGCCTATGTATTTGGGGTACAGCCAAGGTCGGTGCAGGTTGATCCTCATTTGGGGTTACTGGGTAGCCCCAGAGGACAATGTTTTTCTTCTGGAGGGCAGGCAGAGTGCTGCATTTTAGTTCTGGATTGCCAAACTGGATGGCTTGTGGGCCAGTAGTCTGACGACAAAATTCTGAGAACACAAGCTAGGCTTAGGTTACTGGGTGAGGCCATGGCAGGCACAATCTACAGACCTGAATCGAGATCTCGTGCATCTGAAGTCAGGGCGAGGATCAGACGATCGCTCAGGTTGGAGTTTCTGCCCCTGATGGCCCCTTCATGAATGTGGGGGCATCACGAGGCCATGGGGGTTTTCCCACGATGGGAGTTATGAGAAGCTCCAAACTGCAGAGAGTCTTCTGCAGGACAATTGAGACCTGTTGTTTGGGTCCAGGCCAATGATTCTGAGCACCGTTCTAAGGATGGATGGCTGGGTAGCCCACCTCGCATTCCAATTGTCTCCTAGCAACAAGAGAGTTTAGATGCTGGATCTTGTCGACCAACCGAGGAGGCTGAGTTGAAATGGACTCGCCTGTGGATGGCTCCTAATGTGCTTTTGTGTCTATGCAGACCTTGGAATGAAGCAGTGGCACTGGGGCCCTGATCGTTCTCCTAAACAGATGCTTTGACACAGCTCCAACGTGCAAGTTTCCCATGTGTAGATGAGATGTTTTCTGATGGCTGAGTCAAGAAACAGCCATATGCTGGTTTTGAAAACCAGGCCTCTGTGGAGAGATGCCTGGAAACCAAAGCAATGGATCTGATTAGTGCCTAGGTTCCAGTTCTTTCCTTTGGACCTCTGGGGACATCTGTCTATTGGTCTGAGTGTAGATAAGTGCTCAGATGGCCTCAGATTGCCCCTGATTTTCCTGGGAAGCCACCACTAATGAGATGGATCAGGGACGTTGGCGATTTTTCCTATTAGAAGTGTTGTGGCCATCGGAATGGGCACACACAATCCCCTTGGAGAGGGCAAGTATAGTCCTTAGGTTTGGCTCCAGGGACCTGAGCCTGTAGGTTGTGTAGGCCAGGGCTGTTTGGACAGTTGTCTGAAAATACAAACTCGGCTTATGTTTCGGGTCATAGGTATGGCAGGACTGATCTACAGACTTGAGGAGAACTCTTCGTGATTTGAGAAAAGGGCGAGTGTGAGGCTCTTGAGCAAGTTTTTGTCTCTGGATATAGTGTCAATCATGGTGGTGAAATTTCTGCGTGACTTCATGGGAAATGGTCGAGTCTTACTTTCTGGTGGTTTGGCCCTGTACAAAGAGTTTGTGGTCATACTGTGGGATGGAAGAAGTCCGTTATTATGTTGTTGTTGCTTTCTTTTTTAACCTCAGGTGTCCCACCAAATGAGGGATTCCAGAGTAGAGCCCTGGGTAGGGACGACTGGACAATCAGAAATCGGGTTAAAAATTGGGGCCTAGGGACATGTCAAGCCCATTATGATATCTAATGGTCCAGCCACTGAGAGGACTTACTAGAGGACAGAACTCATGCTGAGGGTCACAATGCGTGTTTATGCCCTCGTCGCACTCAAAATGGGTGAGGCATCAGGGTGAATGCTGGTTTCTCCTCTACTGAACGTTGGACAAGTGCCAACCACAAGGTTTCTTGCCATGGGTAAGGGGGAGTTCTGATTTCTGCATCACACTCACCCCTGGGCAGTGATTGCAGATAAGGTCTCGTTTTGAAGCCTGAACTGAGGTAGGGAAGAGAAGGCGACCTAAGGCCATGGCAGGTCTGATGTGCTCAATGTGCGGTCAGCTGCCTGATGTTGGTCCGGAGGTTCGGGCTCAGGTTTTGTCAGAGAGTGCATTAGTGCTCTGGTTAGACTATATAATTTGGGTACAGTCGAGTGCCGTGTAGGTTTATCCTCATTTGAGGTGCCTGGGCAGCTCATTAGGCAAGATATTTTTTCTAGAGGGCTGGCAGAGTGCTGCATTGTGGGTCCGGAATTGCCAAACCTGAGGTCTCCTGGGCCAATAGTGTGAGGACAGAAGTCTTAGAACACAAGCTAGACTTGGGCTTCAGGCCGATGGCACGGCAGTTACCCCCTGCAGATCGGAACCAATATCTAATGCATCTGAATTCACGGCGAGGATCAGACGTTGGCTCAGGTTGGATTTTCTGTGCATGACTGCCCCTTCATGAACGGACCGGAATCTCAAGGCCATGGAGGTTTTCCCACGTTGGGAGTTGTGGGATTCCCTTTTCATGGATTCCTTCTGAGGGACAATCGAGACTGGTTGGGCAGCTCCAGGTCATCCCATAAGGAATGACTCCAGATCACCATTGGAGGATGGATGCCAGGGAAGCCCGCCTCGCATTCCAATTGTCTTTTAGCAACAAGACAGGTGAGATCGGATGGCTATGCTGGAGCAACCGGGGTGGCTGAGTTGAATTGGATTTTTCCTCAGAATGGAGCCTAAGGTGTGTTTGTGTCCATGAGGGCCTTGGAGGATGGATGCCCAGGTAGACCGCCTCGCATTCCAATTGTCTCCTAGCAACAAGACAGTTGAGATCGAATGGCCTGCGGGAGCAACCTTGGTGGCTGAGTTGAAATGGACTTTCCTGAGGATGGGGCCTAATGTGTTTTTGTGTCCATGAAGGCGTTGGAATGGGGGGGTGGCACCGGGACCCTGAAGTATTCTCCTAACCTTTGGACATAGCTCCCAAGCACAAGCTTCCTTGTGAAGACGATTTTTGTTCTGATGGGTGCCTCAGGAAACCCCCTTTGCTGGTTTGGAATCCGGGATTTTGAGGAGACATGCCTGTAAACCAAATAATGGATCCGATTATGGCCTAGGGTCCTGTCTGGTTCAATCTTCTTCTCTGGGGACATCCATCTATGGTATGAATGGAGGTAGATGCTCAGCTGGTGGCAGACCACCCTTGTTTGTCCCTGGAGACTTACACTATTGGGATGGCTTCCGGGATGTTGGAGTGTTCTCCTAATTTGTACGATTTTGGACAATGGTATGGGCAGAATTCCCATGGATTGGGTAGGCACAGTCCTAATTTGTGGCTCCAGAGGCCCCAGCCTGGAGTGTGTGTGGCCCAGGAATTTGAAGACAGAAGTCTGAAAACACAAAGTCAGCTTAGGTTAGGGGACGTAGGTATGGCAGGTCCAATCTACAACCATGAGAAGAACTCTTCAGGATATGAAAAAAGAGTGATTCTGAGGTGCTTCCTCAGGCATTTGTCTGTGGATTTTGTATCAAAGATGGGCGTCAAATGTGGGAAGACCTCATGGGCCTTGGACGAATCTTCCTCTCTGTGGATTTGGCCTGGTCCCAATTTCTTTCCGTGAATCTGTGGGATGGGAGGTCTCCTCTCAGGTTTGTTACCTCAGGTGTACAACCAAAGAGGAATTCCTAAGGAGAGCCCTGGGGAAGAGTGAAGGGACAACCCAAATTATGGTTAAAAAATGGGGCCTAGGGGCATGGCAGGCCCAATATGCTGTCTCTTCTTCCAGCCACTGAGTGGCCTTACTTGAGGACGGGGTTCAGGCTGAGGGTCACAATGTGTGTTTGTGACTAATGTGGCCTGCGAACAGGGGAGGGGCCTCATGTGCCACACTGGTTTCATCTACTTTGAATTTTGGACAACATGCTAATCACAAGGTCTCTTGCCATGTTGAAGGAGCTCTGATTTCTTCATCATTTTCAACCCTGGGCAGTGGTTGGAGATAAGGTCTAGGTTCTGAAGCCTGGAAACCGCAGTTGGGAAGAGATGACGAACTAAGGCCATGGCGGGTCTGATGTGCTCAGTGTGCGGTCAGCTGCCTGGGTGTTGGTCCGGAGGTTCTCTTTCAGGTTGTGTCAGACAGTACATTAGTGCCCAGGTTTGATATATAATTTAGGTACATTCTAGTGCCGTGTAGGTTTATCATCATTTGAGGTGCCTGGGCAACACATTAGGCAATATATTTTTTCTAGAGGGCAAGCAGAGTGCTGCATTGTGGGTCCGGTATTGCCGAACATGAGGGATTCTGGACCAGGAGTGTGAGGACAAGTCTGAGAACAGAAGCTAGACTTGGGCTTCAGGCCGAGGGCATGGCTGGTACCCCTTGCAGATCTGAACGAATATCTCATGCTTCTGAAGTTACGGCGAGGTTCAGACGTTGACTCAAGTTGGAGTCTGTGCTGACTGCCCCCTTCATGAACGGAGCGGAATCTCAAGGCCATGGAGGTTTTTCCACGTTGGGAGTTTTGGGATGCCCCCTTCAAGGATTCCTTCTGCGGGACAATTGAGACCTGGTGGGCAGCTCCAGGATATCCGATATGGAATGACACCAGAGCACCGTTCGGGGATGGATGCCAGGGAAGCCGGCCTCGCATTCTAATTGTCTCCTAGCAACAAGACAGTTGAGATCTGAAGGCCATGCCGGAGCAACCGGGGTGGCTGAGTTGAAATGGACTTTCCCGAGGATGTGGCCTAATATGTGTTTGTGTCCATGAGAACTTGCAATGGGGCGGTGGCACCGGGACCCTGAAGTATTCTCCTAAGCTTTTGACATAGGTCCCATGCACAAGTTTCCTTGTGGAGACGAGATTTGTTCTGATGGGTGCCTCAGGAAGCCCCCTGCTGGTCTTGGAATCCAGGCTTTTGAGGAGACATGCCTGTAAACAAAAGCAATGGACCCGATTATGGCCTAGGGTCCTGTCTGGTTCCATCTTCTTCTCTGGGGACATCCATCTATGGTATGAGTGTAGGTAGATGCTCAGCTGGTGTCAGACCGCCCTTGTTTGTCCCGGGAGACCTACACTATTGGGATGGCCTCGGGAACTTTGGAGGGCTCTCCTAATTTGTACGATTTTGGACAATGGAATGGGCAGAATTCCCATGGATTGGGTAGACACAGTCCTAATGTGTGGCTCCAGGGGACCCAGGTTGGAGGGTGTGTGGCCCAGGAATTTGAGGACAGAGGTCTGAGAACACAAAATCAGCTTAGGTTTGGGGACGTAGGTATGGCAGGTCCAATCTACAAATCATGTGAAGAACTCTTCAGGATATGAAGAAAGAGCGAGTCTGAGGCACTTGCTCAGGCTTTTGTCTCTGGATTTTTTATCAAAGATGGGCGTGGAATGTGGGGAGGCCTCATGGGCCATGGACGAAACTTCCTATCTGTGGATTTGGCCCGGTCCCAATTTCTTTCCGTCAATCTGTGGGATGGGAGGTCTCCTCTCAGGTTTGTTACCTCAGGTGTCCCAACCAAAGAGGAATTCCTAAGCAGAGCCCTGGGGAAGAGTGAAGTGACAACCCAAATTATCGTTAAAAAATGGGGCTTAGGGGCATGGCAGGCCAAATATGCTGTCTCTTCTTCCAGCCACTGAGTGGCCTTACGTGAGGACGGGGTTCAGGCTGAGGGTCACAATGTGTGTTTGTGACTAATGTTGCCCGCCAGCAGGGGCGGGGCCTCATGTGCCACACTGTTTTCATCTACACTGAACTTTGGACAACATGCCAATCACAAGGTCTCTTGCCATGGGGAAGGAGCTCTGATTTCTGGATCATTTTCAACCCTGGGCAGTGGTTGGAGATAAGGTCTAGTTTCTGAAGCCTGGAAACCGCAGTTGGGAAGAGATGACGACCTAAGGCCATGGCGGGTCTGATGTACTCAGTTTGCGGGCAGCTGCCTGGGTGTTGGTCCGGAGTTTCGGGTTCAGGTTGTGTCAGACTGTGCATTAGTGCCCAGGTTAGATATATAATTTAGGTACATTCTAGTGCCGTGTAGGTTTATCCTCATTTGATGTGCCTGGGCAACTCATTAGGCAATATATTTTTTTCTAGAGGGCAAGCAGAGTGCTGCATTGTGGGTCCGGTATTGCCGAACATGAGGGATTCTGGACCACGAGTGTGAGGACAAGTCTGAGAACAGAAGCTAGACTTGGGCTTCAGGCCGAGGGCATGGCTGGTACCCCTTGCTGATCTGAACGAATATCTCATGCTTCTGAAGTTATGGCGAGGTTCAGACGTTGGCTCAGGTTGGAGTTTCTGTGCTGACTGTCCCTTCATGAATGGAGCGGAATCTCAAGGCCATGGAGGTTTTCCCACGTTCGGAGTTTTGGAATGCCCCCTTCAAGGATTCCTTCTGCGGGCCAATTGAGACCTGTTGGGCAGCTCCATGTTATCCCATATGGAATGAGTCCAGAGCACCGTTCGGGGATGGATGCCAGGGAAGCCGGCCTCGCATTCTAATTGTCTCCTAGCAACAAGACAGTTGAGATCTGAAGGCTCTGCGGGAGCAACCAGGGTGGCTGAGTTGAAATGGACTTTCCCGAGCATGGGGCCTAATATGTGTTTGTGTCCATGAGGGCCTTGGAATGGGGCGGTGGCACCGGGACTCTGAAGTTTTCTCCTAAGCTTTTGACATAGGTCCCATGCACAAGTTTCCTTGTGGAGACGAGATTTGTTCTGATGGGTGCCTCTGGAAACCTGCTTTGCTGGTCTTGGAATCCAGGCTTTTGAGGAGACATGCCTGTAAACCAAAGCAATGGATCTGATTATGGCCTAGGGTCCTGTCTGGTTCCATCTTCTTCTCTGGGGACATCCATCTACGGTATGAGTGTAGGTAGATGCTCAGGTGGTGTCAGACCGCCCTTGTTTGTCCCGGGAGACCTACACTATTGGGATGGCCTCGGGAACTTTGGAGGGTTCTCCTAATTTGTACGATTTTGGACAATGGAATGGGCTGAATTCCCATGGATTGGGTAGGCACATTCCTAATGTGTGGCTCCAGGGGCCCCAGGTTGGAGGGTGTGTGGCACAGGAATTTGAGGACAGAGGTCTGAAAACACAAACTCAGCTTAGGTTGGGGACGAAGGTATGGCAGGTCCAATCTACAAATCATGTGAAGAACTCTTCAGGATATGAAGAAAGAGCGAGTCTGAGGCACGTGCTCAGGCTTTTGTCTCTGGATTTTGTATCAAAGATAGGCATGGGATGTGGGGAGGCCTCATGGTCCATGGACGAATCTTCCTCTCTGTGGATTTGGCCCGGTCCCAATTTCTTTCCGTCGTTCTGTGGGATGGGAGGTCTCCTCTCAGGTTTGTTAATTCAGGTGTCCCAACCAAAGAGGAATTCCAAAGCAGAGCCCTGGGGAAGAGTGAAGGGACAACCCAAACAATGGTTATAAATTGGGGCCTAGGGGCATGGCAGACCCAATATGCTGTCTCTTCATCCAGCCACTGAGTGGCCTTACTTAAAGACTGGGCACAGGCTGAGGGTCAGCATGTGTGTTTGTGACCAATGTGGCCCGCGAGGATGGGCGGGGCCTCAAGGGCCACACTGGTTTCAACTACAAGAACTTTGGATAAAATGCCAATCACAAGGTCTCTTGCCATGGGGAAGGAGCTCTGATTTCTGCATCATTTTCAACCCTGGGCAGTGTTTGGAGATAAGGTCTACGTTCTGAAGACTGAAAACCGCAGTTGGGAAGAGATGACGACCTAAGGCCATGGCGGGTCTGATGTGCTCAGTGTGCGGTCAGCTGCCTGGTTGTTGGTCCGGAGGTTCGGGTTCATGTTGTGTCAGACAGTGAATTAGTACCCAGGTTAGACTATATAATTCAGGTACAGTCGAGAGCCGTGTAGGTTTATCCTCATTTGAGGTGCCTGGGCTACTCATTAGGAAATATATTTTTTCTAGAGGCAGGCAGAGTGCTGCATTGTGGGTCCGGTATTGCCAAACATGAGGGATTCTGGACCAGGAGTGTGAGGACAAGTCTGAGAACAGAAGCTAGACTTGGGCTTCAGGCCGAGGGCACGGCTGGTACCCCCTGCAGATCTGAACGAATATCTCATGCTTCTGAAGTCACGGCGAGGATCAGACGTTGGCTCGGGTTGGAGTTTCTGTGCATGACTGCCCCTTCATGAACGGAGCGGAATCTCAAGGCCATGGAGGTTTTCCCACGTTGAGAGTTGTGGGATGCCCCCTTCAAGGCTTCCTTCTGCGGGACAATTGAGACCTGTTGGGCAGCTCCAGGATATCCCATATGGAAGGACTCCAGAGCACCGTTCGGGGTGGATGCCTGGGAAGCGGGCCTCGCATTCCAAATGTTTCCTAGCAACAAGACAGTTGAGATCGGATAGCTCTGCGGGAGCAACCCGCGTGGCTGAGTTGAAATGGACTTTTAGGATCGGGCCCATTGTGTGTTTGTGTCCATGAGGGCCTTGGAATGGGGCGTTGGCACCGGGACCCTGAAGTATTCTCCTAAGCTTTTGACATACCTCCCATGCACAAGTTTCCTTGTGGAGATGAGATTTGTTCTGAGGGGTGCCTCAGGAAACCCCCTATGCTGGTATTGGAATCCAGGCTTTTGAGGAGACATGCCTGTAAACCAAAACAATGGATCCGATTATGGCCTAGGGTCCTGTCTGGTTCAATCTTCTTCTCTGGTGATATCCATCTATGGAATGAGTGGAGGGAGATGCTCACCTGGTGTCACACCGCCCTTGTTTGTCCCTGGAGACCTACACTATTGGGATGGCCTCGGGGACTTTGGAGAGTTTTCTTAATTGGTGAGATTTTGGACAATGGAATGGGCAGAATTCCCATGGATTGGGTAGGCACAGTCCTAATGTGTGGCTCAGGGGCCCCAGCCTGGAGGGTGTGTGGCCCAGGACTTTGAGGACAGAAGTCTGAAAACACAAACTCAGCTAAGGTTTTGGGACGTAGGTATGGGAGGCCCAATCTACAAACCATGAGAAGTACCCCTCAGGATATGAAGAAAGAGCGAGTCTGAGGCACTTGCTCAGGCTTTTGTCTCTGGATTTTGTATCAACAATGGCTGTAGAATGTGGGGAGGCCTCATGGGATATGGACGAATCTTCCTCTCTGTGGATTTGGCCCGGTCCCAATAGTTTTTCTTCAATTGTCGGATGGGAGGTCTCCTTTCAGGTTTATTACCTCAGGTGTCCGAACAAAATAGGAATTCCAAAGCAGAGCCCTGGGGAAGAGTGAAGGGACAACCCAAACTATGGTTAAATTTGGGGCCTAGGTGCATGGCAGGCCCAATATGCTGTCTCTTCATCCAGCCACTGAGAGGCCTTACTTGAGGACTGGGCTCATGCTGAGGGTCACAATGTGTGTTTGTGACCAATGTGGCCCGCGAGCATGGGCGGGGCCTCATGGGCCACACTGGTTTCAACTACACTGGACTTTGGACAACCTGCCAAACACAAGGTCTCTGGCCATGGGGAATGTGTTCTGATATCTGCATCATTTTCAACACTGGGCAGTGGTTGGAGATAAGGTCTAGGTTCTGAAGCCTGAAAAACCGAAGTTGGGAAGAGATGACGACCTAAGGCCATGGCGGGTCTGATATGCTCAGTGTGCGGTCAGCTGCCTGGGTGTTGGTCAGGAGGTTCGGGCTCAGGTTGTGTCAGTCAGTGCATTAGTCCCAGGTTAGACTATATGATTTGGGTACAGTCGAGTGCCGTATAGGTTTATCCTCATTTGAGGTGCCTGGGGGGCTCAATAGGCAAGATATTTTTTCTAGAGGGCAGGCAGAGTGCTGCACTTTGGTTCCAGAATTGCCAAACTTGAGGGCTTCTGGGCCAGGAGTGTGAGGACAGAAGTCTGAGAACACAAGCTGGACTTGGGCTTCAGGCTGAGGGCACGGCAGGTACCTCCTGCAGATCTGAACCAATATTTCATGCATCTGAAGTCACGGCGAGGATCAGACGTTGGCTCGGGTTGGAGTTTCTGTGCATGACTGCCCCTTCATGAACGGAGCTGAATCTCAAGGCCATGGAGGTTTTCCCACGTTGGGAGTTATGGGATGCCCCCTTCAAGGATTCCTTCTGCGGGACAATTGAGACCTTTTGGGCAGCTCCAGGATATCCCATATGGAAGGACTCCAGAGCACCGTTCGGGGTGGATGCCTGGGAAGCGGGCCTCGCATTCCAAATGTCTCCTAGCAACAAGACAGTTGAGATCGGATAGCTCTGCGGGAGCAACCGGCGTGGCTCAGTTGAAATGGACTTTTAGGGTCGGGCCCATTGTGTGTTTGTGTCCATGAGGGCCTTGGAATGGGGCGTTGGCACCGGGACCCTGAAGTATTCTCCTAAGCTTTTGACATACCTCCCATGCACAAGTTTCCTTGTGCAGATGAGATTTGTTCTGAGGGGTGCCTCAGGAAACCCCCTATGCTGGTATTGGAAACCAGGCTTTTGAGGAGACATGCCTGTAAACCAAAACAATGGATCCGATTATGGCCTAGGGTCCTGTCTGGTTCAATCTTCTTCTCTGGTGATATCCATCTATGGAATGAGTGGAGGGAGATGCTCACCTGGTGTCACACCGCCCTTGTTTGTCCCTGGAGACCTACACTATTGGGATGGCCTCGGGGACTTTGGAGAGTTTTCTTAATTGGTGAGATTTTGGACAATGGAATGGGCAGAATTCCCATGGATTGGGTAGGCACAGTCCTAATGTGTGGCTCTAGGGGCCCCAGCCTGGAGGGTGTGCGACCCAGGACTTTGAGGACAGAAGTCTGAAAACACAAACTCAGCTAAGGTTTTGGGACGTAGGTATGGGAGGCCCAATCTACAAACCATGAGAAGTACCCCTCAGGATATGAAGAAAGAGCGAGTCTGAGGCACTTGCTCAGGCTTTTGTCTCTGGATTTTGTATCAACAATGGCTGTAGAATGTGGGGAGGCCTCATGGGATATGGACGAATCTTCCTCTCTGTGGATTTGGCCCGGTCCCAATAGTTTTTCTTCAATTGTCGGATGGGAGGTCTCCTTTCAGGTTTATTACCTCAGGTGTCCGAATAAAATAGGAATTTCAAAGCAGAGCCCTGGGGAAGAGTGAAGGGACAACCCAAACTATGGTTAAATTTGGGGCCTAGGTGCATGGCAGGCCCAATATGCTGTCTCTTCATCCAGCCACTGAGAGGCCTTACTTGAGGACTGGGCTCATGCTGAGGGTCACAATGTGTGTTTGTGACCAATGTGGCCCGCGAGCATGGGCGGGGCCTCATGGGCCACACTGGTTTCAACTACACTGGACTTTGGACAACCTGCCAAACACAAGGTCTCTGGCCATGGGGAATGTGTTCTGATATCTGCATCATTTTCAACCCTGGGCAGTGGTTGGAGATAAGGTCTAGGTTCTGAAGCCTGAAAAACCGAAGTTGGGAAGAGATGACGACCTAAGGCCATGGCGGGTCTGATATGCTCAGTGTGCGGTCAGCTGCCTGGGTGTTGGTCAGGAGGTTCGGGCTCAGGTTGTGTCAGTCAGTGCATTAGTCCCAGGTTAGACTATATGATTTGGGTACAGTCGAGTGCCGTATAGGTTTATCCTCATTTGAGGTGCCTGGGGAGCTCAATAGGCAAGATATTTTTTCTAGAGGGCAGGCAGAGTGCTGCACTTTGGTTCCAGAATTGCCAAACTTGAGGGCTTCTGGGCCAGGAGTGTGAGGACAGAAGTCTGAGAACACAAGCTAGACTTGGGCTTCAGGCCGAGGGCACGGCAGGTACCTCCTGCAGATCTGAACCAATATTTCATGCATCTGAAGTCACGGCGAGGATCAGACGTTGGCTCGGGTTGGAGTTTCTGTGCATGACTGCCCCTTCATGAACGGAGCTGAATCTCAAGGCCATGGAGGTTTTCCCACGTTGGGAGTTGTGGGATGCCCCCTTCAAGGATTCCTTCTGCGGGACAATTGAGACCTGTTGGTCAGCTCCAGGACATCCCATATGGAATGACTCCAGAGCACCGTTCGAGGATCGATGCCAGGGAATCCCGCCTCGCATTCCAATTTTCTCCTAGCAACAAGACAGTTGAGTTTTGATGGCTCTGCGGGAGCAATCGGGGCGGCTGTGTTGAAATGGACTTTCCCGAGGTTGGGGCCTAATATGTGTTTGTGTCCATGAGGGCCTTGGAATGGGGCGGTGACACCGGGACCCTGAAGTATTCTCCTAAGCTTTTGACATAGGTCCCAAGCACAAGTTTCCTTGTGGAAACGAGATTTGTTCTGATGGGTGCCTCAGGAAACCCCCTGTGCCCTATGCTGGTCTTGGAATCCAGGCTTTTAAGGAGACATGTCTGTAAACCAAAAAATGGATCCGAATATGGCCTAGGGTCCTGTCTGGTTCCATCTTCTTCTCTGGGGACATCCATTTATGATATGAGTGGAGGTAGATGCTCAGCTGGTGTCAGACCGACCTTGTTTGTCCCCGGAGACCTACACTATTGGGATGGCCTCGGGGACTTTGGAGAGTTCTCCTAATTTGTACGATTTTGGATAATGGAATGGGCAGAATTCCCATGGATTGGGTAGGCACAGTCCTAATGTTGGCTCCAGGGGCCCCAGCCTGTAGGGTGTGTGGCCCAGGAATCTGAGGACAGAAGTCTGAAAACACAAACTCAGCTTAGGTTGGGAACGTAGGTATGGCAGGGCCAATCTACAAACCATGAGAAGCACTCTTCAGGATATGAAGAAAGGGCGAGTCTGAGGCGCTTGCTCAGGCTTTTGTCTCTGGATTTTGTATCAAAGATGGGCGTGGAACGTGGGGAGGCCTCATGGGCCATGGACGAATCTTCCTCTCTGTGGATTTGGCCCGGTCCCAATTCCTTTCCGTCAATCTGTGGGATGGGAGGTCTCCTCTCAGGTTTGTTACCTCAGGTGTCCCAACCAAAGAGGAATTCCAAAGCAGAGCCCTGGGGAAGAGTGAAGGGACAACCCAAACGATGGTTATAAATTGGGGCCTAGGGGCATGGCAGACCCAATATGCTGTCTCTTCATCCAGCCACTGAGTGGCCTTACTTAAAGACTGGGCACAGGCTGAGGGTCAGCATGTGTGTTTGTGACCAATGTGGCCCGCGAGCATGGGCGGGGCCTCATGGGCCACACTGGTTTCAACTACACTGAACTTTGGATAACATGCCAATCACAAGGTCTCTTGCCATGGGGAAGGAGCTCTGATTTCTGCATCATTTTCAACCCTGGGCAGTGTTTGGAGATAAGGTCTACGTTCTGAATCCTGAAAACCGCAGTTGGGAAGAGATGACGACCTAAGGCCATGGCGGGTCTTTTGTGCTCAGTGTGCGGTCAGCTACCTGGGTGTTGGTCCGGAGGTTCGGGTTCAGGTTGTGTCAGACAGTGAATTAGTACCCAGGTTAGACTATATAATTAGGTACAGTCGAGAGCCGTGTAGGTTTATTCTCATTTGAGGTGCCTGGGCTACTCATTAGGCAATATATTTTTTCTAGAGGCAGGCAGAGTGCTGCATTGTGGGTCCGGTATTGCCAAACATGAGGGATTCTGGACCAGGAGTGTGAGGACAAATCTGATAACAGAAGCTAGACTTGGGCTTCAGGCCGAGGGCACGGCTGGTACCCCCTGCAGATCTGAACGAATATCTCATGCTTCTGAAGTCACAACGAGGATCAGACGTTGGCTCGGGTTGGAGTTTCTGTGCATGACTGCCCCTTCATGAACGGAGCGGAATCTCAAGGCCATGAGTTTTTCCCACGTTGGGAGTTGTGGGATGCCCCCTTCAAGGATTCCTTCTGAGGGACAATTGAGACCTGTTGGTCAGCTCCAGGACATCCCATATGGAATGACTCCAGAGCACCGTTCGAGGATCGATGCCAAAGAATCCCGCCTCGCATTCCAATTTTCTCCTAGCAACAAGACAGTTGAGTTTTGATGGCTCTGCGGGAGCAATCGGGGCGGCTGTGTTGAAATGGACTTTCCCGAGGTTGGGGCCTAATGTGTGTTTATTTGTCCATGAGGGCCTTGGAATGGGGCGGTGACACCGGGACCCTGAAGTATTCTCCTAAGCTTTTGACATAGGTCCCATACACAAGTATCCTTGTGGAAACGAGATTTGTTCTGATGGGTGCCTCAGGAAACCCCCTATGCTGGTCTTGGAATCCAGGCTTTTAAGGAGACATGTCTGTAAACCAAAGCAATGGATCCGAATATGGCCTTGGGTCCTGTCTGGTTCCATGTTCTTCTCTGGGGACATCCATTTATGATATGAGTGGAGGTAGATGCTCAGCTGGTGTCAGACCGACCTTGTTTGTCCCCGGAGACCTACACTATTGGGATGGCCTCGGGGACTTTGGAGAGTTCTCCTAATTTGTACGATTTTGGATAATGGAATGGGCAGAATTCCCATGGATTGGGTAGGCACAGTCCTAATGTTGGCTCCAGGGGCCCCAGCCTGTAGGGTGTGTGGCCCAGGAATCTGAGGACAGAAGTCTGAAAACACAAACTCAGCTTAGGTTGGGAACGTAGGTATGGCAGGGCCAATCTACAAACCATGAGAAGCACTCTTCAGGATATGAAGAAAGAGCGAGTCTGAGGCGCTTGCTCAGGCTTTTGTCTCTGGATTTTGTATCAAAGATGGGCGTGGAACGTGGGGAGGCCTCATGGGCCATGGACGAATCTTCCTCTCTGTGGATTTGGCCCGGTCCCAATTCCTTTCTGTCAATCTGTGGGATGGTAGGTCTCCTCTCAGGTTTGTTACCTCAGGTGTCCCAACCAAAGAGGAATTCCAAAGCAGAGCCCTCGGAAAGAGTGAAGGGACAACCCAAACGATGGTTATAAATTGGGGCCTAGGGGCATGGCAGACCCAATATGCTGTCTCTTCATCCAGCCACTGAGTGGCCTTACTTAAAGACTGGGCACAGGCTGAGGGTCAGCATGTGTGTTTGTGACCAATGTGGCCCGCGAGCATGGGCGGGGCCTCATGGGCCACACTGGTTTCAACTACACTGAACTTTGGATAACATGCCAATCACAAGGTCTCTTGCCATGGGGAAGGAGCTCTGATTTCTGCATCATTTTCAACCCTGGGCAGTGTTTGGAGATAAGGTCTACGTTCTGAAGCCTGAAAACCGCAGTTGGGAAGAGATGACGACCTAAGGCCATGGCGGGTCTGATGTGCTCAGTGTGCGGTCAGCTGCCTGGGTGTTGGTCCGGAGGTTCGGGTTCAGGTTGTGTCAGACAGTGAATTAGTACCCAGGTTAGACTATATAATTCAGGTACAGTCGAGAGCCGTGTAGGTTTATCCTCATTTGAGGTGCCTGGGCTACTCATTAGGCAATATATTTTTTCTAGAGGCAGGCAGAGTGCTGCATTGTGGGTCCGGTATTGCCAAACATGAGGGATTCTGGACCAGGAGTGTGAGGACAAGTCTGAGAACAGAAGCTAGACTTGGGCTTCAGGCCGAGGGCACGGCTGGTACCCCCTGCAGATCTGAACGAATATCTCATGCTTCTGAAGTCACGGCGAGGATCAGACGTTGGCTCGGGTTGGAGTTTCTGTGCATGACTGCCCCTTCATGAACGGAGCGGAATCTCAAGGCCATGGATGTTTTCCCACGTTGGGAGTTGTGGGATGCCCCCTTCAAGGATTCCTTCTGCGGGACAATTGAGACCTGTTGGGCAGCTCCAGGATATCCCATATGGAAGGACACCAGAGCACCGTTCGGGGTGGATGCCTGGGAAGCGGGCCTCGCATTCCAAAAATCTCCTAGCAACAAGACAGTTGAGATCGGATAGCTCTGCGGGAGCAACCGGCGTGGCTCAGTTGAAATGGACTTTTAGGATCGGGCCCATTGTGTGTTTGTGTCCATGAGGGCCTTGGAATGGGGCGTTGGCACCGGGACCCTGAAGTATTCTCCTAAGCTTTTGACATACCTCCCATGCACAAGTTTCCTTGTGCAGATGAGATTTGTTCTGAGGGGTGCCTCAGGAAACCCCCTATGCTGGTATTGGAAACCAGGCTTTTGAGGAGACATGCCTGTAAACCAAAACAATGGATCCGATTATGGCCTAGGGTCCTGTCTGGTTCAATCTTCTTCTCTGGTGATATCCATCTATGGAATGAGTGGAGGGAGATGCACACCTGGTGTCACACCGCCCTTGTTTGTCCCTGGAGACCTACACTATTGGGATGGCCTCGGGGACTTTGGAGAGTTTTCTTAATTGGTGAGATTTTGGACAATGGAATTGGCAGAATTCCCATGGATTGGGTAGGCACAGTCCTAATGTGTGGCTCCAGGGGCCCCAGCCTGGAGGGTGTGCGGCCCAGGACTTTGAGGACAGAAGTCTGAAAACACAAACTCAGCTAAGGTTTTGGGACGTAGGTATGGGAGGCCCAATCTACAAACCATGAGAAGTACCCCTCAGGATATGAAGAAAGAGCGAGTCTGAGGCACTTGCTCAGGCTTTTGTCTCTGGATTTTGTATCAACAATGGCTGTAGAATGTGGGGAGGCCTCATGGGATATGGACGAATCTTCCTCTCTGTGGATTTGGCCCGGTCCCAATAGTTTTTCTTCAATTGTCGGATGGGAGGTCTCCTTTCAGGTTTATTACCTCAGGTGTCCGAATAAAATAGGAATTTCAAAGCAGAGCCCTGGGGAAGAGTGAAGGGACAACCCAAACTATGGTTAAATTTGGGGCCTAGGTGCATGGCAGGCCCAATATGCTGTCTCTTCATCCAGCCACTGAGAGGCCTTACTTGAGGACTGGGCTCATGCTGAGGGTCACAATGTGTGTTTGTGACCAATGTGGCCCGCGAGCATGGGCGGGGCCTCATGGGCCACACTGGTTTCAACTACACTGGACTTTGGACAACCTGCCAAACACAAGGTCTCTGGCCATGGGGAATGTGTTCTGATATCTGCATCATTTTCAACCCTGGGCAGTGGTTGGAGATAAGGTCTAGGTTCTGAAGCCTGAAAAACCGAAGTTGGGAAGAGATGACGACCTAAGGCCATGGCGGGTCTGATATGCTCAGTGTGCGGTCAGCTGCCTGGGTGTTGGTCAGGAGGTTCGGGCTCAGGTTGTGTCAGTCAGTGCATTAGTCCCAGGTTAGACTATATGATTTGGGTACAGTCGAGTGCCGTATAGGTTTATCCTCATTTGAGGTGCCTGGGGAGCTCAATAGGCAAGATATTTTTTCTAGAGGGCAGGCAGAGTGCTGCACTTTGGTTCCAGAATTGCCAAACTTGAGGGCTTCTGGGCCAGGAGTGTGAGGACAGAAGTCTGAGAACACAAGCTAGACTTGGGCTTCAGGCCGAGGGCACGGCAGGTACCTCCTGCAGATCTGAACCAATATTTCATGCATCTGAAGTCACGGCGAGGATCAGACGTTGGCTCGGGTTGGAGTTTCTGTGCATGACTGCCCCTTCATGAACGGAGCTGAATCTCAAGGCCATGGAGGTTTTCCCACGTTGGGAGTTGTGGGATGCCCCCTTCAAGGATTCCTTCTGCGGGACAATTGAGACCTGTTGGTCAGCTCCAGGACATCCCATATGGAATGACTCCAGAGCACCGTTCGAGGATCGATGCCAGGGAATCCCGCCTCGCATTCCAATTTTCTCCTAGCAACAAGACAGTTGAGTTTTGATGGCTCTGCGGGAGCAATCGGGGCGGCTGTGTTGAAATGGACTTTCCCGAGGTTGGGGCCTAATATGTGTTTGTGTCCATGAGGGCCTTGGAATGGGGCGGTGACACCGGGACCCTGAAGTATTCTCCTAAGCTTTTGACATAGGTCCCAAGCACAAGTTTCCTTGTGGAAACGAGATTTGTTCTGATGGGTGCCTCAGGAAACCCCCTGTGCCCTATGCTGGTCTTGGAATCCAGGCTTTTAAGGAGACATGTCTATAAACCAAAAAATGGATCCGAATATGGCCTAGGGTCCTGTCTGGTTCCATCTTCTTCTCTGGGGACATCCATTTATGATATGAGTGGAGGTAGATGCTCAGCTGGTGTCAGACCGACCTTGTTTGTCCCCGGAGACCTACACTATTGGGATGGCCTCGGGGACTTTGGAGAGTTCTCCTAATTTGTACGATTTTGGATAATGGAATGGGCAGAATTCCCATGGATTGGGTAGGCACAGTCCTAATGTTGGCTCCAGGGGCCCCAGCCTGTAGGGTGTGTGGCCCAGGAATCTGAGGACAGAAGTCTGAAAACACAAACTCAGCTTAGGTTGGGAACGTAGGTATGGCAGGGCCAATCTACAAACCATGAGAAGGACTCTTCAGGATATGAAGAAAGAGCGAGTCTGAGGTGCTTGCTCAGGCTTTTGTCTCTGGATTTTGTATCAAAGATGGGCGTGGAACGTGGGGAGGCCTCATGGGCCATGGACGAATCTTCCTCTCTGTGGATTTGGCCCGGTCCCAATTCCTTTCCGTCAATCTGTGGGATGGGAGGTCTCCTCTCAGGTTTGTTACCTCAGGTGTCCCAACCAAAGAGGAATTCCAAAGCAGAGCCCTGGGGAAGAGTGAAGGGACAACCCAAACGATGGTTATAAATTGGGGCCTAGGGGCATGGCAGACCCAATATGCTGTCTCTTCATCCAGCCACTGAGTGGCCTTACTTAAAGACTGGGCACAGGCTGAGGGTCAGCATGTGTGTTTGTGACCAATGTGGCCCGCGAGCATGGGCGGGGCCTCATGGGCCACACTGGTTTCAACTACACTGAACTTTGGATAACATGCCAATCACAAGGTCTCTTGCCATGGGGAAGGAGCTCTGATTTCTGCATCATTTTCAACCCTGGGCAGTGTTTGGAGATAAGGTCTACGTTCTGAATCCTGAAAACCGCAGTTGGGAAGAGATGACGACCTAAGGCCATGGCGGGTCTGATGTGCTCAGTGTGCGGTCAGCTGCCTGGGTGTTGGTCCGGAGGTTCGGGTTCAGGTTGTGTCAGACAGTGAATTAGTACCCAGGTTAGACTATATAATTAGGTACAGTCGAGAGCCGTGTAGGTTTATTCTCATTTGAGGTGCCTGGGCTACTCATTAGGCAATATATTTTTTCTAGAGGCAGGCAGAGTGCTGCATTGTGGGTCCGGTATTGCCAAACATGAGGGATTCTGGACCAGGAGTGTGAGGACAAGTCTGAGAACAGAAGCTAGACTTGGGCTTCAGGCCGAGGGCACGGCTGGTACCCCCTGCAGATCTGAACGAATATCTCATGCTTCTGAAGTCACAACGAGGATCAGACGTTGGCTCGGGTTGGAGTTTCTGTGCATGACTGCCCCTTCATGAACGGAGCGGAATCTCAAGGCCATGAGTTTTTCCCACGTTGGGAGTTGTGGGATGCCCCCTTCAAGGATTCCTTCTGAGGGACAATTGAGACCTGTTGGTCAGCTCCAGGACATCCCATATGGAATGACTCCAGAGCACCGTTCGAGGATCGATGCCAAAGAATCCCGCCTCGCATTCCAATTTTCTCCTAGCAACAAGACAGTTGAGTTTTGATGGCTCTGCGGGAGCAATCGGGGCGGCTGTGTTGAAATGGACTTTCCCGAGGTTGGGGCCTAATGTGTGTTTATTTGTCCATGAGGGCCTTGGAATGGGGCGGTGACACCGGGACCCTGAAGTATTCTCCTAAGCTTTTGACATAGGTCCCATACACAAGTATCCTTGTGGAAACGAGATTTGTTCTGATGGGTGCCTCAGGAAACCCCCTATGCTGGTCTTGGAATCCAGGCTTTTAAGGAGACATGTCTGTAAACCAAAGCAATGGATCCGAATATGGCCTTGGGTCCTGTCTGGTTCCATGTTCTTCTCTGGGGACATCCATTTATGATATGAGTGGAGGTAGATGCTCAGCTGGTGTCAGACCGACCTTGTTTGTCCCCGGAGACCTACACTATTGGGAGGGCCTCGGGGACTTTGGAGAGTTCTCCTAATTTGTACGATTTTGGATAATGGAATGGGCAGAATTCCCATGGATTGGGTAGGCACAGTCCTAATGTTGGCTCCAGGGGCCCCAGCCTGTAGGGTGTGTGGCCCAGGAATCTGAGGACAGAAGTCTGAAAACACAAACTCAGCTTAGGTTGGGAACGTAGGTATGGCAGGGCCAATCTACAAACCATGAGAAGCACTCTTCAGGATATGAAGAAAGAGCGAGTCTGAGGCGCTTGCTCAGGCTTTTGTCTCTGGATTTTGTATCAAAGATGGGCGTGGAACGTGGGGAGGCCTCATGGGCCATGGACGAATCTTCCTCTCTGTGGATTTGGCCCGGTCCCAATTCCTTTCTGTCAATCTGTGGGATGGTAGGTCTCCTCTCAGGTTTGTTACCTCAGGTGTCCCAACCAAAGAGGAATTCCAAAGCAGAGCCCTCGGAAAGAGTGAAGGGACAACCCAAACGATGGTTATAAATTGGGGCCTAGGGGCATGGCAGACCCAATATGCTGTCTCTTCATCCAGCCACTGAGTGGCCTTACTTAAAGACTGGGCACAGGCTGAGGGTCAGCATGTGTGTTTGTGACCAATGTGGCACGCGAGCATGGGCGGGGCCTCATGGGCCACACTGGTTTCAACTACACTGAACTTTGGATAACATGCCAATCACAAGGTCTTTTGCCATGGGGAAGGAGCTCTGATTTCTGCATCATTTTCAACCCTGGGCAGTGTTTGGAGATAAGGTCTACGTTCTGAAGCCTGAAAACCGCAGTTGGGAAGAGATGACGACCTAAGGCCATGGCGGGTCTAATGTGCTCAGTGTGCGGTCAGCTGCCTGGGTGTTGGTCCGGAGGTTCGGGTTCAGGTTGTGTCAGACAGTGAATTAGTACCCAGGTTAGACTATATAATTCAGGTACAGTCGAGAGCCGTGTAGGTTTATCCTCATTTGAGGTGCCTGGGCTACTCATTAGGCAATATATTTTTTCTAGAGGCAGGCAGAGTGCTGCATTGTGGGTCCGGTATTGCCAAACATGAGGGATTCTGGACCAGGGGTGTGAGGACAAGTCTGAGAACAGAAGCTAGACTTGGGCTTCAGGCCGAGGGCACGGCTGGTACCCCCTGCAGATCTGAACGAATATCTCATGCTTCTGAAGTCACGGCGAGGATCAGACGTTGGCTCGGGTTGGAGTTTCTGTGCATGACTGCCCCTTCATGAACGGAGCGGAATCTCAAGGCCATGGATGTTTTCCCACGTTGGGAGTTGTGGGATGCCCCCTTCAAGGATTCCTTCTGCGGGACAATTGAGACCTGTTGGGCAGCTCCAGGATATCCCATATGGAAGGACACCAGAGCACCGTTCGGGGTGGATGCCTGGGAAGCGGGCCTCGCATTCCAAATGTCTCCTAGCAACAAGACAGTTGAGATCGGATAGCTCTGCGGGAGCAACCGGCGTGGCTCAGTTGAAATGGACTTTTAGGATCGGGCCCATTGTGTGTTTGTGTCCATGAGGGCCTTGGAATGGGGCGTTGGCACCGGGACCCTGAAGTATTCTCCTAAGCTTTTGACATACCTCCCATGCACAAGTTTCCTTGTGCAGATGAGATTTGTTCTGAGGGGTGCCTCAGGAAACCCCCTATGCTGGTATTGGAAACCAGGCTTTTGAGGAGACATGCCTGTAAACCAAAACAATGGATCCGAATATGGCCTAGGGTCCTGTCTGGTTCAATCTTCTTCTCTGGTGATATCCATCTATGGAATGAGTGGAGGGAGATGCTCACCTGGTGTCACACCGCCCTTGTTTGTCCCTGGAGACCTACACTATTGGGATGGCCTCGGGGACTTTGGAGAGTTTTCTTAATTGGTGAGATTTTGGACAATGGAATGGGCAGAATTCCCATGGATTGGTTAGGCACAGTCCTAATGTGTGGCTCCATGGGCCCCAGCCTGGAGGGTGTGCGGCCCAGGACTTTGAGGACAGAAGTCTGAAAACACAAACTCAGCTAAGGTTTTGGGACGTAGGTATGGGAGGCCCAATCTACAAACCATGAGAAGTACCCCTCAGGATATGAAGAAAGAGCGAGTCTGAGGCACTTGCTCAGGCTTTTGTCTCTGGATTTTGTATCAACAATGGCTGTAGAATGTGGGGAGGCCTCATGGGATATGGACGAATCTTCCTCTCTGTGGATTTGGCCCGGTCCCAATAGTTTTTCTTCAATTTTCGGATGGGAGGTCTCCTTTCAGGTTTATTACCTCAGGTGTCCGAACAAAATAGGAATTCCAAAGCAGAGCCCTGGGGAAGAGTGAAGGGACAACCCAAACTATGGTTAAAAATTTGGGCCTAGGTGCATGGCAGGCCCAATATGCTGTCTCTTCATCCAGCCACTGAGAGGCCTTAGTTGAGGACTGGGCTCATGCTGAGGGTCACAATGTGTGTTTGTGACCAATGTGGCCCGCGAGCATGGGCGGGGCCTCATGGGCCACACTGGTTTCAACTACACTGGACTTTGGACAACCTGCCAAACACAAGGTCTCTGGCCATGGGGAATGTGTTCTGATATCTGCATCATTTTCAACCCTGGGCAGTGGTTGGAGATAAGGTCTAGGTTCTGAAGCCTGAAAAACCGAAGTTGGGAAGAGATGACGACCTAAGGCCATGGCGGGTCTGATATGCTCAGTGTGCGGTCAGCTGCCTGGGTGTTGGTCAGGAGGTTCGGGCTCAGGTTGTGTCAGTCAGTGCATTAGTCCCAGGTTAGACTATATGATTTGGGTACAGTCGAGTGCCGTATAGGTTTATCCTCATTTGAGGTGCCTGGGGAGCTCAATAGGCAAGATATTTTTTCTAGAGGGCAGGCAGAGTGCTGCACTTTGGTTCCAGAATTGCCAAACTTGAGGGCTTCTGGGCCAGGAGTGTGAGGACAGAAGTCTGAGAACACAAGCTAGACTTGGGCTTCAGGCCGAGGGCACGGCAGGTACCTCCTGCAGATCTGAACCAATATTTCATGCATCTGAAGTCACGGCGAGGATCAGACGTTGGCTCGGGTTGGAGTTTCTGTGCATGACTGCCCCTTCATGAACGGAGCTGAATCTCAAGGCCATGGAGGTTTTCCCACGTTGGGAGTTGTGGGATGCCCCCTTCAAGGATTCCTTCTGCGGGACAATTGAGACCTGTTGGTCAGCTCCAGGACATCCCATATGGAATGACTCCAGAGCACCGTTCGAGGATCGATGCCAGGGAATCCCGCCTCGCATTCCAATTTTCTCCTAGCAACAAGACAGTTGAGTTTTGATGGCTCTGCGGGAGCAATCGGGGCGGCTGTGTTGAAATGGACTTTCCCGAGGTTGGGGCCTAATATGTGTTTGTGTCCATGAGGGCCTTGGAATGGGGCGGTGACACCGGGACCCTGAAGTATTCTCCTAAGCTTTTGACATAGGTCCCAAGCACAAGTTTCCTTGTGGAAACGAGATTTGTTCTGATGGGTGCCTCAGGAAACCCCCTGTGCCCTATGCTGGTCTTGGAATCCAGGCTTTTAAGGAGACATGTCTGTAAACCAAAAAATGGATCCGAATATGGCCTAGGGTCCTGTCTGGTTCCATCTTCTTCTCTGGGGACATCCATTTATGATATGAGTGGAGGTAGATGCTCAGCTGGTGTCAGACCGACCTTGTTTGTCCCCGGAGAACTACACTATTGGGAAGGCCTCGGGGACTTTGGAGAGTTCTCCTAATTTGTATGATTTTGGATAATGGAATGGGCAGAATTCCCATGGATTGGGTAGGCACAGTCCTAATGTTGGCTCCAGGGGCCCCAGCCTGTAGGGTGTGTGGCCCAGGAATCTGAGGACAGAAGTCTGAAAACACAAACTCAGCTTAGGTTGGGAACGTAGGTATGGCAGGGCCAATCTACAAACCATGAGAAGGACTCTTCAGGATATGAAGAAAGAGCGAGTCTGAGGCGCTTGCTCAGGCTTTTGTCTCTGGATTTTGTATCAAAGATGGGCGTGGAACGTGGGGAGGCCTCTTGGGCCATGGACGAATCTTCCTCTCTGTGGATTTGGCCCGGTCCCAATTCCTTTCCGTCAATCTGTGGGATGGGAGGTCTCCTCTCAGGTTTGTTACCTCAGGTGTCCCAACCAAAGAGGAATTCCAAAGCAGAGCCCTGGGGAAGAGTGAAGGGACAACCCAAACGATGGTTATAAATTGGGGCCTAGGGGCATGGCAGACCCAATATGCTGTCTCTTCATCCAGCCACTGAGTGGCCTTACTTAAAGACTGGGCACAGGCTGAGGGTCAGCATGTGTGTTTGTGACCAATGTGGCCCGCGAGCATGGGCGGGGCCTCATGGGCCACACTGGTTTCAACTACACTGAACTTTGGATAACATGCCAATCACAAGGTCTCTTGCCATGGGGAAGGAGCTCTGATTTCTGCATCATTTTCAACCCTGGGCAGTGTTTGGAGATAAGGTCTACGTTCTGAATCCTGAAAACCGCAGTTGGGAAGAGATGACGACCTAAGGCCATGGCGGGTCTGATGTGCTCAGTGTGCGGTCAGCTGCCTGGGTGTTGGTCCGGAGGTTCGGGTTCAGGTTGTGTCAGACAGTGAATTAGTACCCAGGTTAGACTATATAATTAGGTACAGTCGAGAGCCGTGTAGGTTTATTCTCATTTGAGGTGCCTGGGCTACTCATTAGGCAATATATTTTTTCTAGAGGCAGGCAGAGTGCTGCATTGTGGGTCCGGTATTGCCAAACATGAGGGATTCTGGACCAGGAGTGTGAGGACAAGTCTGAGAACAGAAGCTAGACTTGGGCTTCAGGCCGAGGGCACGGCTGGTACCCCCTGCAGATCTGAACGAATATCTCATGCTTCTGAAGTCACAACGAGGATCAGACGTTGGCTCGGGTTGGAGTTTCTGTGCATGACTGCCCCTTCATGAACGGAGCGGAATCTCAAGGCCATGAGTTTTTCCCACGTTGGGAGTTGTGGGATGCCCCCTTCAAGGATTCCTTCTGAGGGACAATTGAGACCTGTTGGTCAGCTCCAGGACATCCCATATGGAATGACTCCAGAGCACCTTTCGAGGATCGATGCCAAAGAATCCCGCCTCGCATTCCAATTTTCTCCTAGCAACAAGACAGTTGAGTTTTGATGGCTCTGCGGGAGCAATCGGGGCGGCTGTGTTGAAATGGACTTTCCCGATTTTGGGGCCTAATGTGTGTTTATTTGTCCATGAGGGCCTTGGAATGGGGCGGTGACACCGGGACCCTGAAGTATTCTCCTAAGCTTTTGACATAGGTCCCATACACAAGTATCCTTGTGGAAACGAGATTTGTTCTGATGGGTGCCTCAGGAAACCCCCTATGCTGGTCTTGGAATCCAGGCTTTTAAGGAGACATGTCTGTAAACCAAAGCAATGGATCCGAATATGGCCTTGGGTCCTGTCTGGTTCCATCTTCTTCTCTGGGGACATCCATTTATGATATGAGTGGAGGTAGATGCTCAGCTGGTGTCAGACCGACCTTTTTTGTCCCCGGAGACCTACACTATTGGGATGGCCTCGGGGACTTTGGAGAGTTCTCCTAATTTGTACGATTTTGGATAATGGAATGGGCAGAATTCCCATGGATTGGGTAGGCACAGTCCTAATGTTGGCTCCAGGGGCCCCAGCCTGTAGGGTGTGTGGCCCAGGAATCTGAGGACAGAAGTCTGAAAACACAAACTCAGCTTAGGTTGGGAACGTAGGTATGGCAGGGCCAATCTACAAACCATGAGAAGCACTCTTCAGGATATGAAGAAAGAGCGAGTCTGAGGCGCTTGCTCAGGCTTTTGTCTCTGGATTTTGTATCAAAGATGGGCGTGGAACGTGGGGAGGCCTCATGGGCCATGGACGAATCTTCCTCTCTGTGGATTTGGCCCGGTCCCAATTCCTTTCTGTCAATCTGTGGGATGGTAGGTCTCCTCTCAGGTTTGTTACCTCAGGTGTCCCAACCAAAGAGGAATTCCAAAGCAGAGCCCTCGGAAAGAGTGAAGGGACAACCCAAACGATGGTTATAAATTGGGGCCTCGGGGCATGGCAGACCCAATATGCTGTCTCTTCATCCAGCCACTGAGTGGCCTTACTTAAAGACTGGGCACAGGCTGAGGGTCAGCATGTGTGTTTGTGACCAATGTGGCCCGCGAGCATGGGCGGGGCCTCATGGGCCACACTGGTTTCAACTACACTGAACTTTGGATAACATGCCAATCACAAGGTCTTTTGCCATGGGGAAGGAGCTCTGATTTCTGCATCATTTTCAACCCTGGGCAGTGTTTGGAGATAAGGTCTACGTTCTGAAGCCTGAAAACCGCAGTTGGGAAGAGATGACGACCTAAGGCCATGGCGGGTCTGATGTGCTCAGTGTGCGGTCAGCTGCCTGGGTGTTGGTCCGGAGGTTCGGGTTCAGGTTGTGTCAGACAGTGAATTAGTACCCAGGTTAGACTATATAATTCAGGTACAGTCGAGAGCCGTGTAGGTTTATCCTCATTTGAGGTGCCTGGGCTACTCATTAGGCAATATATTTTTTCTAGAGGCAGGCAGAGTGCTGCATTGTGGGTCCGGTATTGCCAAACATGAGGGATTCTGGACCAGGAGTGTGAGGACAAGTCTGAGAACAGAAGCTAGACTTGGGCTTCAGGCCGAGGGCACGGCTGGTACCCCCTGCAGATCTGAACGAATATCTCATGCTTCTGAAGTCACGGCGAGGATCAGACGTTGGCTCGGGTTGGAGTTTCTGTGCATGACTGCCCCTTCATGAACGGAGCGGAATCTCAAGGCCATTGATGTTTTCCCACGTTGGGAGTTGTGGGATGCCCCCTTCAAGGATTCCTTCTGCGGGACAATTGAGACCTGTTGGGCAGCTCCAGGATATCCCATATGGAAGGACACCAGAGCACCGTTCGGGGTGGATGCCTGGGAAGCGGGCCTCGCATTCCAAATGTCTCCTAGCAACAAGACAGTTGAGATCGGATAGCTCTGCGGGTGCAACCGGTGAGGCTCAGTTGAAATGGACTTTTAGGATCGGGCCCATTGTGTGTTTGTGTCCATGAGGGCCTTGGAATGGGGCGTTGGCACCGGGACCCTGAAGTATTCTCCTAAGCTTTTGACATACCTCCCATGCACAAGTTTCCTTGTGCAGATGAGATTTGTTCTGAGGGGTGCCTCAGGAAACCCCCTATGCTGGTATTGGAAACCAGGCTTTTGAGGAGACATGCCTGTAAACCAAAACAATGGATCCGATTATGGCCTAGGGTCCTGTCTGGTTCAATCTTCTTCTCTGGTGATATCCATCTATGGAATGAGTGGAGGGAGATGCTCACCTGGTGTCACACCGCCCTTGTTTGTCCCTGGAGACCTACACTATTGGGATGGCCTCGGGGACTTTGGAGAGTTTTCTTAATTGGTGAGATTTTGGACAATGGAATGGGCAGAATTCCCATGGATTGGTTAGGCACTGTCCTAATGTGTGGCTCCAGGGGCCCCAGCCTGGAGGGTGTGCGGCCCAGGACTTTGAGGACAGAAGTCTGAAAACACAAACTCAGCTAAGGTTTTGGGACGTAGGTATGGGAGGCCCAATCTACAAACCATGAGAAGTACCCCTCAGGATATGAAGAAAGAGCGAGTCTGAGGAACTTGCTCAGGCTTTTGTCTCTGGATTTTGTATCAACAATGGCTGTAGAATGTGGGGAGGCCTCATGGGATATGGACGAATCTTCCTCTCTGTGGATTTGGCCCGGTCCCAATAGTTTTTCTTCAATTGTCGGATGGGAGGTCTCCTTTCAGGTTTATTACCTCAGGTGTCCGAACAAAATAGGAATTGCAAAGCAGAGCCCTGGGGAAGAGTGAAGGGACAACCCAAACTATGGTTAAAAATTGGGGCCTAGGTGCATGGCAGGCCCAATATGCTGTCTCTTCATCCAGCCACTGAGAGGCCTTACTTGAGGACTGGGCTCATGCTGAGGGTCACAATGTGTGTTTGTGACCAATGTGGCCCGCGAGCATGGGCGGGGCCCCATGGGCCACACTGGTTTCAACTACACTGGACTTTGGACAACCTGCCAAACACAAGGTCTCTGGCCATGGGGAATGTGTTCTGATATCTGCATCATTTTCAACCCTGGGCAGTGGTTGGAGATAAGGTCTAGGTTCTGAAGCCTGAAAAACCGAAGTTGGGAAGAGATGACGACCTAAGGCCATGGCGGGTCTGATATGCTCATTGTGTGGTCAGCTGCCTGGGTGTTGGTCAGGAGGTTCGGGCTCAGGTTGTGTCAGTCAGTGCATTAGTCCCAGGTTAGACTATATGATTTGGGTACAGTCGAGTGCCGTATAGGTTTATCCTCATTTGAGGTGCCTGGGGAGCTCAATAGGCAAGATATTTTTTCTAGAGGGCAGGCAGAGTGCTGCACTTTGGTTCCAGAATTGCCAAACTTGAGGGCTTCTGGGCCAGGAGTGTGAGGACAGAAGTCTGAGAACACAAGCTAGACTTGGGCTTCAGGCCGAGGGCACGGAAGGTACCTCCTGCAGATCTGAACCAATATTTCATGCATCTGAAGTCACGGCGAGGATCAGACGTTGGCTCGGGTTGGAGTTTCTGTGCATGACTGCCCCTTCATGAACGGAGCGGAATCTCAAGGCCATGGAGGTTTTCCCACGTTGGGAGTTGTGGGATGCCCCCTTCAAGGATTCCTTCTGCGGGACAATTGAGACCTGTTGGTCAGCTCCAGGACATCCCATATGGAATGACTCCAGAGCACCGTTCGAGGATCGATGCCAAAGAATCCCGCCTCGCATTCCAATTTTCTCCTAGCAACAAGACAGTTGAGTTTTGATGGCTCTGCGGGAGCAATCGGGGAAGCTGTGTTGAAATGGAATTTCCCGAGGTTGGGGCCTAATGTGTGTTTATTTGTCCATGAGGGCCTTGGAATGGGGCAGTGACACCGGGACCCTGAAGTATTCTCCTAAGCTTTTGACAAGGGTCCCATACACAAGTATCCTTGTGGAAACGAGATTTGTTCTGATGGGTGCCTCAGGAAACCCCCTATGCTGGTCTTGGAATCCAGGCTTTTAAGGAGACATGTCTGTAAACCAAAGCAATGGATCTGAATATGGCCTAGGGTCCTGTCTGGTTCCATCTTCTTCTCTGGGGATATCCATTTATGATATGAGTGGAGGTAGATGCTCAGCTGGTGTCAGACCGCCCTTGTTTGTGCCCGGAGACCTACACTATTGGGAAGGCCTCGGGGACTTTGGAGAGTTCTCCTAATTTGTACGATTTTGGATAATGGAATGGGCAGAATGCCCATGGATTGGGTAGGCACAGTCCTAATGTGTGGCTCCAGGGGCCCCAGCCTGTAGGGTGTGTGGCCCAGGAATCTGAGGACAGAAGTATGAAAACACAAACTCAGCTTAGGTTGGGAACGTAGGTATGGCAGGGCCAATCTACAAACCATGAGAAGCACTCTTCAGGATATGAAGAAAGAGCGAGTCTGAAGCGCTTGCTCAGGCTTTTGTCTCTGGATTTTGTATCAAAGATGGGCGTGGAACGTGGGGAGGCCTCATGGGCCATGGACGAATCTTCCTCTCTGTGGATTTGTCCCGGTCCCAATTTCTTTAGGTCAATCTGTGGGATGGGAGGTCTCCTCTCAGGTTTGTTACCTCAGGTGTCCCAACCAAAGAGGAATTCCAAAGCAGAGCCCTCGGAAAGAGTGAAGGGACAACCCAAACGATGGTTATAAATTGGGGCCTCGGGGCATGGCAGACCCAATATGCTGTCTCTTCATCCAGCCACTGAGTGGCCTTACTTAAAGACTGGGCACAGGCTGAGGGTCAGCATGTGTGTTTGTGACCAATGTGGCCCGCGAGCATGGGCGGGGCCTCATGGGCCACACTGGTTTCAACTACACTGAACTTTGGATAACATGCCAATCACAAGGTCTCTTGCCATGGGGAAGGAGCTCTGATTTCTGCATCATTTTCAACCCTGGGCAGTGTTTGGAGATAAGGTCTACCTTCTGAAGCCTGAAAACCGCAGTTGGGAAGAGATGACGACCTAAGGCCATGGCGGGTCTGATGTGCTCAGTGTGCGGTCAGCTGCCTGGGTGTTGGTCCGGAGGTTCGGGTTCAGGTTGTGTCAGACAGTGAATTAGTACCCAGGTTAGACTATATAATTCAGGTACAGTCGAGAGCCGTGTAGGTTTATCCTCATTTGAGGTGCCTGGGCTACTCATTAGGCAATATATTTTTTCTAGAGGCAGGCAGAGTGCTGCCTTGTGGGTCCGGTATTGCCAAACATGAGGGATTCTGGACCAGGAGTGTGAGGACAAGTCTGAGAACAGAAGCTAACTTGGGCTTCAGGCCGAGGGCACGGCTGGTACCCCCTGCAGATCTGAATGAATATCTCATGCCTCTGAATTCACGGCGAGGATCAGACGTTGGCTCGGGTTGGAGTTTCTGTGCATGACTGACCCTTCATGAACGGAGCGGAATCTCAAGGCCATGGAGGTTTTCCCACGTTGGGAGTTGTGGGATGCCCCCTTCAAGGATTCCTTCTGTGGGACAATTGAGACCTGTTGGGCAGCTCCAGGATATCCCATATGGAAGGACTCCAGAGCACCGTTCGGGGTGGATGCCTGGGAAGCGGGCCTCGCATTCCAAATGTCTCCTAGCAACAAGACAGTTGAGATCGGATAGCTCTGCGGGAGCAACCGGCGTGGCTCAGTTGAAATGGACTTTTAGGATCGGGCCCATTGTGTGTTTGTGTCCATGAGGGCCTTGGAATGGGGCGTTGGCACCGGGACCCTGAAGTATTCTCCTAAGCTTTTGACATACCTCCCATGCACAAGTTTCCTTGTGGAGATGAGATTTGTTCTGAGGGGTGCCTCAGGAAACCCCCTATGCTGGTATTGGAATCCAGGCTTTTGAGGAGACATGCCTGTAAACCAAAACAATGGATCCGATTATGGCCTAGGGTCCTCTCTGGTTCAATCTTCTTCTCTGGTGATATCCATCTATGGAATGAGTGGAGGGAGATGCTCACCTGGTGTCACACCGCCCTTGTTTGTCCCTGGAGACCTACACTATTGGGATGGCCTCGGGGACTTTGGAGAGTTTTCTTAATTGGTGAGATTTTGGACAATGGAATGGGCAGAATTCCCATGGATTGGGTAGGCACAGTCCTAATGTGTGGCTCCAGGGGCCCCAGCCTGGAGGGTGTGCGGCCCAGGACTTTGAGGACAGAAGTCTGAAAACACAAACTCAGCTAAGGTTTTGGGACGTAGGTATGGGAGGCCCAATCTACAAACCATGAGAAGTACCCCTCAGGATATGAAGAAAGAGCGAGTCTGAGGCACTTGCTCAGGCTTTTGTATCAACAATGGCTGTAGAATGTGGGGAGGCCTCATGGGATATGGACGAATCTTCCTCTCTGTGGATTTGGCCCGGTCCCAATAGTTTTTCTTCAATTGTCGGATGGGAGGTCTCCTTTCAGGTTTATTACCTCAGGTGTCCGAACAAAATAGGAATTCCAAAGCAGAGCCCTGGGGAAGAGTGAAGGGACAACCCAAACTATGGTTAAAAATTGGGGCCTAGGTGCATGGCAGGCCCAATATGCTGTCTCTTCATCCAGCCACTGAGAGGCCTTACTTGAGGACTGGGCTCATGCTGAGGGTCACAATGTGTGTTTGTGACCAATGTGGCCCGCGAGCATGGGCGGGGCCTCATGGGCCACACTGGTTTCAACTACACTGGACTTTGGACAACCTGCCAAACACAAGGTCTCTGGCCATGGGGAATGTGTTCTGATATCTGCATCATTTTCAACCCTGGGCAGTGGTTGGAGATAAGGTCTAGATTTGAAGCCTGAAAAACCGAAGTTGGGAAGAGATGACGACCTAAGGCCATGGCGGGTCTGATATGCTCAGTGTGCGGTCAGCTGCCTGGGTGTTGGTCAGGAGGTTCGGGCTCAGGTTGTGTCAGTCAGTGCATTAGTCCCTGGTTAGACTATATGATTTGGGTACAGTCGAGTGCCGTATAGGTTTATCCTCATTTGAGGTGCCTGGGGAGCTCAATAGGCAAGATATTTTTTCTAGAGGGCAGGCAGAGTGCTGCACTTTGGTTCCAGAATTGCCAAACTTGAGGGCTTCTGGGCCAGGAGTGTGAGGACAGAAGTCTGAGAACACAAGCTAGACTTGGGCTTCAGGCCGAGGGCACGGCAGGTACCTCCTGCAGATCTGAACCAATATTTCATGCATCTGAAGTCACGGCGAGGATCAGACGTTGGCTCGGGTTGGAGTTTCTGTGCATGACTGCCCCTTCATGAACGGAGCGGAATCTCAAGGCCATGGAGGTTTTCCCACGTTGGGAGTTGTGGGATGCCCCCTTCAAGGATTCCTTCTGCGGGACAATTGAGACCTGTTGGTCAGCTCCAGGACATCCCATATGGAATGACTCCAGAGCACCATTCGAGGATTGATGCCAGGGAATCCCGCCTCGCATTCCAATTTTCTCCCAGCAACAAGACAGTTGAGTTTTGATGGCTCTGCGGGAGCAATCGGGGCGGCTGTGTTGAAATGGACTTTCCCGAGGTTGGGGCCTAATGTGTGTTTGTTTCCATGAGGGCCTTGGAATGGGGCGGTGACACCGGGACCCTGAAGTATTCTCCTAAGCTTTTGACATAGGTCCCATGCACAAGTTTCCTTGTGGAAACGAGATTTGTTCTGATGGGTGCCTCACGAAACCCCCTATGCTGGTCTTGGAATCCAGGCTTTTGAGGAGACATGTCTGTAAACCAAAGCAATGGATCCGAATATGGCCTAGGGTCCTGTCTGGTTCCATCTTCTTCTCTGGGGACATCCATTTATGATATGAGTGGAGGTAGATGCTCAGCTGGTGTCAGACCGCCCTTGTTTGTCTCCGGAGACCTACACTATTGGGATGGCCTCGGGAACTTTGGAGAGTTCTCCTAATTTGTACGATTTTGGATAATGGAATGGGCAGAATGCCCATGGATTGGGTAGGCACAGTCCTAATGTGTGGCTCCAGGGGCCCCAGCCTGTAGGGTGTGTGGCCCAGGAATCTGAGGACAAAAGTCTGAAAACACAAACTCAGCTTAGGTTGGGAACGTAGGTATGGCAGGGCCAATCTACAAACCATGAGAAGGACTCTTCAGGATATGAAGAAAGAGCGAGTCTGAGGCTCTTGCTCAGGCTTTTGTCTCTGGATTTTGTATCAAAGATGGGCGTGGAAAGTGGGGAGGCCTCATGGTCCATGGACGAATCTTCCTCTCTGTGGATTTGGCCCGGTCCCAATTTCTTTCCGTCAATCTGTGGGATGGGAGGTCTCCTCTCAGGTTTGTTACCTCAGGTGTCCCAACCAAAGAGGAATTCCAAAGCAGAGCCCTCGGAAAGAGTGAAGGGACAACCCAAACGATGGTTATAAATTGGGGCCTCGGGGCATGGCAGACCCAATATGCTGTCTCTTCATCCAGCCACTGAGTGGCCTTACTTAAAGACTGGGCACAGGCTGAGGGTCAGCATGTGTGTTTGTGACCAATGTGGCCCGCGAGCATGGGCGGGGCCTCATGGGCCACACTGGTTTCAACTACACTGAACTTTGGATAACATGCCAATCACAAGGTCTCTTGCCATGGGGAAGGAGCTCTGATTTCTGCATCATTTTCAACCCTGGGCAGTGTTTGGAGATAAGGTCTACGTTCTGAAGCCTGAAAACCGCAGTTGGGAAGAGATGACGACCTAAGGCCATGGCGGGTCTGATGTGCTCAGTGTGCGGTCAGCTGCCTGGGTGTTGGTCCGGAGGTTCGGGTTCAGGTTGTGTCAGACAGTGAATTAGTACCCAGGTTAGACTATATAATTCAGGTACAGTCGAGAGCCGTGTAGGTTTATCCTCATTTGAGGTGCCTGGGCTACTCATTAGGCAATATATTTTTTCTAGAGGCAGGCAGAGTGCTGCCTTGTGGGTCCGGTATTGCCAAACATGAGGGATTCTGGACCAGGAGTGTGAGGACAAGTCTGAGAACAGAAGCTAGACTTGGGCTTCAGGCCGAGGGCACGGCTGGTACCCCCTGCAGATCTGAACGAATATCTCATGCTTCTGAATTCACGGCGAGGATCAGACGTTGGCTCGGGTTGGAGTTTCTGTGCATGACTGCCCCTTCATGAACGGAGCGGAATCTCAAGGCCATGGATGTTTTCCCACGTTGGGAGTTGTGGGATGCCCCCTTCAAGGATTCCTTCTGCGGGACAATTGAGACCTGTTGGGCAGCTCCAGGATATCCCATATGGAAGGACACCAGAGCACCGTTCGGGGTGGATGCCTGGGAAGCGGGCCTCGCATTCCAAATGTCTCCTAGCAACAAGACAGTTGAGATCGGATAGCTCTGCGGGAATAACCGGCGTGGCTCAGTTGAAATGGACTTTTAGGATCGGGCCCATTGTGTGTTTGTGTCCATGAGGGCCTTGGAATGGGGCGTTGGCACCGGGACCCTGAAGTATTCTCCTAAGCTTTTGACATACCTCCCATGCACAAGTTTCCTTGTGCAGATGAGATTTGTTCTGAGGGGTGCCTCAGGAAACCCCCTATGCTGGTATTGGAAACCAGGCTTTTGAGGAGACATGCCTGTAAACCAAAACAATGGATCCGAATATGGCCTAGGGTCCTGTCTGGTTCAATCTTCTTCTCTGGTGATATCCATCTATGGAATGAGTGGAGGGAGATGCTCACCTGGTGTCACACCGCCCTTGTTTGTCCCTGGAGACCTACACTATTGGGATGGCCTCGGGGACTTTGGAGAGTTTTCTTAATTGGTGAGATTTTGGACAATGGAATGGGCAGAATTCCCATGGATTGGGTAGGCACAGTCCTAATGTGTGGCTCCAGGGGCCCCAGCCTGGAGGGTGTGCGGCCCAGGACTTTGAGGACAGAAGTCTGAAAACACAAACTCAGCTAAGGTTTTGGGACGTAGGTATGGGAGGCCCAATCTACAAACCATGAGAAGTACCCCTCAGGATATGAAGAAAGAGCGAGTCTGAGGCACTTGCTCAGGCTTTTGTCTCTGGATTTTGTATCAACAATGGCTGTAGAATGTGGGGAGGCCTCATGGGATATGGACGAATCTTCGTCTCTGTGGATTTGGCCCGGTCCCAATAGTTTTTCTTCAATTGTCGGATGGGAGGTCTCCTTTCAGGTTTATTACCTCAGGTGTCCGAACAAAATAGGAATTCCAAAGCAGAGCCCTGGGGAAGAGTGAAGGGACAACCCAAACTATGGTTAAAAATTTGGGCCTAGGTGCATGGCAGGCCCAATATGCTGTCTCTTCATCCAGCCACTGAGAGGCCTTACTTGAGGACTGGGCTCATGCTGAGGGTCACAATGTGTGTTTGTGACCAATGTGGCCCGCGAGCATGGGCGGGGCCTCATGGGCCACACTGGTTTCAACTACACTGGACTTTGGACAACCTGCCAAACACAAGGTCTCTGGCCATGGGGAATGTGTTCTGATATCTGCATCATTTTCAACCCTGGGCAGTGGTTGGAGATAAGGTCTAGGTTCTGAAGCCTGAAAAACCGAAGTTGGGAAGAGATGACGACCTAAGGCCATGGCGGGTCTGATATGCTCATTGTGCGGTCAGCTGCCTGGGTGTTGGTCAGGAGGTTCGGGCTCAGGTTGTGTCAGACAGTGAATTAGTACCCAGGTTAGACTATATAATTAGGTACAGTCAAGAGCCGTGTAGGTTTATTCTCATTTGAGGTGCCTGGGCTACTCATTAGGCAATATATTTTTTCTAGAGGCAGGCAGAGTGCTGCATTGTGGGTCCGGTATTGCCAAACATGAGGGATTCTGGACCAGGAGTGTGAGGACAAGTCTGAGAACAGAAGCTAGACTTGGGCTTCAGGCCGATGGCACGGCTGGTACCCCCTGCAGATCTGAACGAATATCTCATGCTTCTGAAGTCACAACGAGGATCAGACGTTGGCTCGGGTTGGAGTTTCTGTGCATGACTGCCCCTTCATGAACGGAGCGGAATCTCAAGGCCATGAGTTTTTCCCACGTTGGGAGTTGTGGGATGCCCCCTTCAAGGATTCCTTCTGAGGGACAATTGAGACCTGTTGGTCAGCTCCAGGACATCCCATATGGAATGACTCCAGAGCACCGTTCGAGGATCGATGCCAAAGAATCCCGCCTCGCATTCCAATTTTCTCCTAGCAACAAGACAGTTGAGTTTTGATGGCTCTGCGGGAGCAATCGGGGCGGCTGTGTTGAAATGGACTTTCCCGAGGTTGGGGCCTAATGTGTGTTTATTTGTCCATGAGGGCCTTGGAATGGGGCGGTGACACCGGGACCCTGAAGTATTCTCCTAAGCTTTTGACATAGGTCCCATACACAAGTATCCTTGTGGAAACGAGATTTGTTCTGATGGGTGCCTCAGGAAACCCCCTATGCTGGTCTTGGAATCCAGGCTTTTAAGGAGACATGTCTGTAAACCAAAGCAATGGATCCGAATATGGCCTTGGGTCCTGTCTGGTTCCATCTTCTTCTCTGGGGACATCCATTTATGATATGAGTGGAGGTAGATGCTCAGCTGGTGTCAGACCGACCTTGTTTGTCCCCGGAGACCTACACTATTGGGAGGGCCTCGGGGACTTTGGAGAGTTCTCCTAATTTGTACGATTTTGGATAATGGAATGGGCAGAATTCCCATGGATTGGGTAGGCACAGTCCTAATGTGTGGCTCCAGGGGCCCCAGCCTGTAGGGTGTGTGGCCCAGGAATCTGAGGACAGAAGTCTGAAAACACAAACTCAGCTTAGGTTGGGAACGTAGGTATGGCAGGGCCAATCTACAAACCATGAGAAGCACTCTTCAGGATATGAAGAAAGAGCGAGTCTGAGGCGCTTGCTCAGGCTTTTGTCTCTGGATTTTGTATCAAAGATGGGCGTGGAACGTGGGGAGGCCTCATGGGCCATGGACGAATCTTCCTCTCTGTGGATTTGGCCCGGTCCCAATTCCTTTCTGTCAATCTGTGGGATGGTAGGTCTCCTCTCAGGTTTGTTACCTCAGGTGTCCCAACCAAAGAGGAATTCCAAAGCAGAGCCCTCGGAAAGAGTGAAGGGACAACCCAAACGATGGTTATAAATTGGGGCCTAGGGGCATGGCAGACCCAATATGCTGTCTCTTCATCCAGCCACTGAGTGGCCTTACTTAAAGACTGGGCACAGGCTGAGGGTCAGCATGTGTGTTTGTGACCAATGTGGCCCGCGAGCATGGGCGGGGCCTCATGGGCCACACTGGTTTCAACTACACTGAACTTTGGATAACATGCCAATCACAAGGTCTCTTGCCATGGGGAAGGAGCTCTGATTTCTGCATCATTTTCAACCCTGGGCAGTGTTTGGAGATAAGGTCTACGTTCTGAAGCCTGAAAACCGCAGTTGGGAAGAGATGACGACCTAAGGCCATGGCGGGTCTGATGTGCTCAGTGTGCGGTCAGCTGCCTGGGTGTTGGTCCGGAGGTTCGGGTTCAGGTTGTGTCAGACAGTGAATTAGTACCCAGGTTAGACTATATAATTCAGGTACAGTCGAGAGCCGTGTAGGTTTATCCTCATTTGAGGTGCCTGGGCTACTCATTAGGCAATATATTTTTTCTAGAGGCAGGCAGAGTGCTGCATTGTGGGTCCGGTATTGCCAAACATGAGGGATTCTGGACCAGGAGTGTGAGGACAAGTCTGAGAACAGAAGCTAGACTTGGGCTTCAGGCCGAGGGCACGGCTGGTACCCCCTGCAGATCTGAACGAATATCTCATGCTTCTGAAGTCACGGCGAGGATCAGACGTTGGCTCGGGTTGGAGTTTCTGTGCATGACTGCCCCTTCATGAACGGAGCGGAATCTCAAGGCCATGGAGGTTTTCCCACGTTGGGAGTTGTGGGATGCCCCCTTCAAGGATTCCTTCTGCGGGACAATTGAGACCTGTTGGGCAGCTCCAGGATATCCCATATGGAAGGACACCAGAGCACCGTTCGGGGTGGATGCCTGGGAAGCGGGCCTCGCATTCCAAATGTCTCCTAGCAACAAGACAGTTGAGATCGGATAGCTCTGCGGGAGCAACCGGCGTGGCTCAGTTGAAATGGACTTTTAGGATCGGGCCCATTGTGTGTTTGTGTCCATGAGGGCCTTGGAATTGGGCGTTGGCACCGGGACCCTGAAGTATTCTCCTAAGCTTTTGACATACCTCCCATGCACAAGTTTCCTTGTGCAGATGAGATTTGTTCTGAGGGGTGCCTCAGGAAACCCCCTATGCTGGTATTGGAAACCAGGCTTTTGAGGAGACATGCCTGTAAACCAAAACAATGGATCCGATTATGGCCTAGGGTCCTGTCTGGTTCAATCTTCTTCTCTGGTGATATCCATCTATGGAATGAGTGGAGGGAGATGCTCACCTGGTGTCACACCGCCCTTGTTTGTCCTTGGAGACCTACACTATTGGGATGGCCTCGGGGACTTTGGAGAGTTTTCTTAATTGGTGAGATTTTGGACAATGGAATGGGCAGAATTCCCATGGATTGGGTAGGCACAGTCCTAATGTGTGGCTCCAGGGGCCCCAGCCTGGAGGGTGTGCGGCCCAGGACTTTGAGGACAGAAGTCTGAAAACACAAACTCAGCTAAGGTTTTGGGACGTAGGTATGGGAGGCCCAATCTACAAACCATGAGAAGTACCCCTCAGGATATGAAGAAAGAGCGAGTCTGAGGCACTTGCTCAGGCTTTTGTCTCTGGATTTTGTATCAACAATGGCTGTAGAATGTGGGGAGGCCTCATGGGATATGGACGAATCTTCGTCTCTGTGGATTTGGCCCGGTCCCAATAGTTTTTCTTCAATTGTCGGATGGGAGGTCTCCTTTCAGGTTTATTACCTCAGGTGTCCGAACAAAATAGGAATTCCAAAGCAGAGCCCTGGGGAAGAGTGAAGGGACAACCCAAACTATGGTTAAAAATTGGGGCCTAGGTGCATGGCAGGCCCAATATGCTGTCTCTTCATCCAGCCACTGAGAGGCCTTACTTGAGGACTGGGCTCATGCTGATGGTCACAATGTGTGTTTGTGACCAATGTGGCCCGCGAGCATGGGCGGGGCCTCATGGGCCACACTGGTTTCAACTACACTGGACTTTGGACAACCTGCCAAACACAAGGTCTCTGGCCATGGGGAATGTGTTCTGATATCTGCATCATTTTCAACCCTGGGCAGTGGTTGGAGATAAGGTCTAGGTTCTGAAGCCTGAAAAACCGAAGTTGGGAAGAGATGACGACCTAAGGCCATGGCGGGTCTGATATGCTCAGTGTGCGGTCAGCTGCCTGGGTGTTGGTCAGGAGGTTCGGGCTCAGGTTGTGTCAGTCAGTGCATTAGTCCCAGGTTAGACTATATGATTTGGGTACAGTCGAGTGCCGTATAGGTTTATCCTCATTTGAGGTGCCTGGGGAGCTCAATAGGCAAGATATTTTTTCTAGAGGGCAGGCAGAGTGCTGCACTTTGGTTCCAGAATTGCCAAACTTGAGGGCTTCTGGGCCAGGAGTGTGAGGACAGAAGTCTGAGAACACAAGCTAGACTTGGGCTTCAGGCCGAGGGCACGGCAGGTACCTCCTGCAGATCTGAACCAATATTTCATGCATCTGAAGTCACGGCGAGGATCAGACGTTGGCTCGGGTTGGAGTTTCTGTGCATGACTGCCCCTTCATGAACGGAGCTGAATCTCAAGGCCATGGAGGTTTTCCCACGTTGGGAGTTGTGGGATGCCCCCTTCAAGGATTCCTTCTGCGGGACAATTGAGACCTGTTGGTCAGCTCCAGGACATCCCATATGGAATGACTCCAGAGCACCGTTCGAGGATCGATGCCAGGGAATCCCGCCTCGCATTCCAATTTTCTCCTAGCAACAAGACAGTTGAGTTTTGATGGCTCTGCGGGAGCAATCGGGGCGGCTGTGTTGAAATGGACTTTCCCGAGGTTGGGGCCTAATATGTGTTTGTGTCCATGAGGGCCTTGGAATGGGGCGGTGACACCGGGACCCTGAAGTATTCTCCTAAGCTTTTGACATAGGTCCCAAGCACAAGTTTCCTTGTGGAAACGAGATTTGTTCTGATGGGTGCCTCAGGAAACCCCCTGTGCCCTATGCTGGTCTTGGAATCCAGGCTTTTAAGGAGACATGTCTGTAAACCAAAAAATGGATCCGAATATGGCCTAGGGTCCTGTCTGGTTCCATCTTCTTCTCTGGGGACATCCATTTATGATATGAGTGGAGGTAGATGCTCAGCTGGTGTCAGACCGACCTTGTTTGTCCCCGGAGAACTACACTATTGGGATGGCCTCGGGGACTTTGGAGAGTTCTCCTAATTTGTATGATTTTGGATAATGGAATGGGCAGAATTCCCATGGATTGGGTAGGCACAGTGCTAATGTTGGCTCCAGGGGCCCCAGCCTGTAGGGTGTGTGGCCCAGGAATCTGAGGACAGAAGTCTGAAAACACAAACTCAGCTTAGGTTGGGAACGTAGGTATGGCAGGGCCAATCTACAAACCATGAGAAGGACTCTTCAGGATATGAAGAAAGAGCGAGTCTGAGGCGCTTGCTCAGGCTTTTGTCTCTGGATTTTGTATCAAAGATGGGCGTGGAACGTGGGGAGGCCTCTTGGGCCATGGACGAATCTTCCTCTCTGTGGATTTGGCCCGGTCCCAATTCCTTTCCGTCAATCTGTGGGATGGGAGGTCTCCTCTCAGGTTTGTTACCTCAGGTGTCCCAACCAAAGAGGAATTCCAAAGCAGAGCCCTGGGGAAGAGTGAAGGGACAACCCAAACGATGGTTATAAATTGGGGCCTAGGGGCATGGCAGACCCAATATGCTGTCTCTTCATCCAGCCACTGAGTGGCCTTACTTAAAGACTGGGCACAGGCTGAGGGTCAGCATGTGTGTTTGTGACCAATGTGGCCCGCGAGCATGGGCGGGGCCTCATGGGCCACACTGGTTTCAACTACACTGAACTTTGGATAACATGCCAATCACAAGGTCTCTTGCCATGGGGAAGGAGCTCTGATTTCTGCATCATTTTCAACCCTGGGCAGTGTTTGGAGATAAGGTCTACGTTCTGAAGCCTGAAAACCGCAGTTGGGAAGAGATGACGACCTAAGGCCATGGCGGGTCTGATGTGCTCAGTGTGCGGTCAGCTGCCTGGGTGTTGGTCCGGAGGTTCGGGTTCAGGTTGTGTCAGACAGTGAATTAGTACCCAGGTTAGACTATATAATTAGGTACAGTCGAGAGCCGTGTAGGTTTATTCTCATTTGAGGTGCCTGGGCTACTCATTAGGCAATATATTTTTTCTAGAGGCAGGCAGAGTGCTGCATTGTGGGTCCGGTATTGCCAAACATGAGGGATTCTGGACCAGGAGTGTGAGGACAAGTCTGAGAACAGAAGCTAGACTTGGGCTTCAGGCCGAGGGCACGGCTGGTACCCCCTGCAGATCTGAACGAATATCTCATGCTTCTGAAGTCACAACGAGGATCTGACGTTGGCTCGGGTTGGAGTTTCTGTGCATGACTGCCCCTTCATGAACGGAGCGGAATCTCAAGGCCATGAGTTTTTCCCACGTTGGGAGTTGTGGGATGCCCCCTTCAAGGATTCCTTCTGAGGGACAATTGAGACCTGTTGGTCAGCTCCAGGACATCCCATATGGAATGACTCCAGAGCACCGTTCGAGGATCGATGCCAAAGAATCCCGCCTCGCATTCCAATTTTCTCCTAGCAACAAGACAGTTGAGTTTTGATGGCTCTGCTGGAGCAATCGGGGCGGCTGTGTTGAAATGGACTTTCCCGATTTTGGGGCCTAATGTGTGTTTATTTGTCCATGAGGGCCTTGGAATGGGGCGGTGACACCGGGACCCTGAAGTATTCTCCTAAGCTTTTGACATAGGTCCCATACACAAGTATCCTTGAGGAAACGAGATTTGTTCTGATGGGTGCCTCAGGAAACCCCCTATGCTGGTCTTGGAATCCAGGCTTTTAAGGAGACATGTCTGTAAACCAAAGCAATGGATCCGAATATGGCCTTGGGTCCTGTCTGGTTCCATCTTCTTCTCTGGGGACATCCATTTATGATATGAGTGGAGGTAGATGCTCAGCTGGTGTCAGACCGACCTTGTTTGTCCCCGGAGACCTACACTATTGGGATGGCCTCGGGGACTTTGGAGAGTTCTCCTAATTTGTACGATTTTGGATAATGGAATGGGCAGAATTCCCATGGATTGGGTAGGCACAGTCCTAATGTTGGCTCCAGGGGCCCCAGCCTGTAGGGTGTGTGGCCCAGGAATCTGAGGACAGAAGTCTGAAAACACAAACTCAGCTTAGGTTGGGAACGTAGATATGGCAGGGCCAATCTACAAACCATGAGAAGCACTCTTCAGGATATGAAGAAAGAGCGAGTCTGAGGCGCTTGCTCAGGCTTTTGTCTCTGGATTTTGTATCAAAGATGGGCGTGGAACGTGGGGAGGCCTCATGGGCCATGGACGAATCTTCCTCTCTGTGGATTTGGCCCGGTCCCAATTCCTTTCTGTCAATCTGTGGGATGGTAGGTCTCCTCTCAGGTTTGTTACCTCAGGTGTCCCAACCAAAGAGGAATTCCAAAGCAGAGCCCTCGGAAAGAGTGAAGGGACAACCCAAACGATGGTTATAAATTGGGGCCTCGGGGCATGGCAGACCCAATATGCTGTCTCTTCATCCAGCCACTGAGTGGCCTTACTTAAAGACTGGGCACAGGCTGAGGGTCAGCATGTGTGTTTGTGACCAATGTGGCCCGCGAGCTTGGGCGGGGCCTCATGGGCCACACTGGTTTCAACTACACTGAACTTTGGATAACATGCCAATCACAAGGTCTTTTGCCATGGGGAAGGAGCTCTGATTTCTGCATCATTTTCAACCCTGGGTAGTGTTTGGAGATAAGGTCTACGTTCTGAAGCCTGAAAACCGCAGTTGGGAAGAGATGACGACCTAAGGCCATGGCGGGTCTGATGTGCTCAGTGTGCGGTCAGCTGCCTGGGTGTTGGTCCGGAGGTTCGGGTTCAGGTTGTGTCAGACAGTGAATTAGTACCCAGGTTAGACTATATAATTCAGGTACAGTCGAGAGCCGTGTAGGTTTATCCTCATTTGAGGTGCCTGGGCTACTCATTAGGCAATATATTTTTTCTAGAGGCAGGCAGAGTGCTGCCTTGTGGGTCCGGTATTGCCAAACATGAGGGATTCTGGACCAGGAGTGTGAGGACAAGTCTGAGAACAGAAGCTAGACTTGGGCTTCAGGCCGAGGGCACGGCTGGTACCCCCTGCAGATCTGAACGAATATCTCATGCTTCTGAATTCACGGCGAGGATCAGACGTTGGCTCGGGTTGGAGTTTCTGTGCATGACTGACCCTTCATGAACGGAGCGGAATCTCAAGGCCATGGAGGTTTTCCCACGTTGGGAGTTGTGGGATGCCCCCTTCAAGGATTCCTTCTGCGGGACAATTGAGACCTGTTGGGCAGCTCCAGGATATCCCATATGGAAAGACTCCAGAGCACCGTTCGGGGTGGATGCCTGGGAAGCGGGCCTCGCATTCCAAATGTCTCCTAGCAACAAGACAGTTGAGATCGGATAGCTCTGCGGGAGCAACCGGCGTGGCTCAGTTGAAATGGACTTTTAGGATCGGGCCCATTGTGTGTTTGTGTCCATGAGGGCCTTGGAATGGGGCGTTGGCACCGGGACCCTGAAGTATTCTCCTAAGCTTTTGACATACCTCCCATGCACAAGTTTCCTTGTGGAGATGAGATTTGTTCTGAGGGGTGCCTCAGGAAACCCCCTATGCTGGTATTGGAATCCAGGCTTTGAGGAGACATGCCTGTAAACCAAAACAATGGATCCGATTATGGCCTAGGGTCCTGTCTGGTTCAATCTTCTTCTCTGGTGATATCCATCTATGGAATGAGTGGAGGGAGATGCTCACCTGGTGTCACACCGCCCTTGTTTGTCCCTGGAGACCTACACTATTGGGATGGCCTCGGGGACTTTGGAGAGTTTTCTTAATTGGTGAGATTTTGGACAATGGAATGGGCAGAATTCCCATGGATTGGGTAGGCACAGTCCTAATGTGTGGCTCCAGGGGCCCCAGCCTGGAGGGTGTGCGGCCCAGGACTTTGAGGACAGAAGTCTGAAAACACAAACTCAGCTAAGGTTTTGGGACGTAGGTATGGGAGGCCCAATCTACAAACCATGAGAAGTACCCCTCAGGATATGAAGAAAGAGCGAGTCTGAGGCACTTGCTCAGGCTTTTGTATCAACAATGGCTGTAGAATGTGGGGAGGCCTCATGGGATATGGACGAATCTTCCTCTCTGTGGATTTGGCCCGGTCCCAATAGTTTTTCTTCAATTGTCGGATGGGAGGTCTCCTTTCAGGTTATTACCTCAGGTGTCCGAACAAAATAGGAATTCCAAAGCAGAGCCCTGGGGAAGAGTGAAGGGACAACCCAAACTATGGTTAAAAATTGGGGCCTAGGTGCATGGCAGGCCCAATATGCTGTCTCTTCATCCAGCCACTGAGAGGCCTTACTTGAGGACTGGGCTCATGCTGAGGGTCACAATGTGTGTTTGTGACCAATGTGGCCCGCGAGCATGGGCGGGGCCTCATGGGCCACACTGGTTTCAACTACACTGGACTTTGGACAACCTGCCAAACACAAGGTCTCTGGCCATGGGGAATGTGTTCTGATATCTGCATCATTTTCAACCCTGGGCAGTGGTTGGAGATAAGGTCTAGATTTGAAGCCTGAAAAACCGAAGTTGGGAAGAGATGACGACCTAAGGCCATGGCGGGTCTGATATGCTCAGTGTGCGGTCAGCTGCCTGGGTGTTGGTCAGGAGGTTCGGGCTCAGGTTGTGTCAGTCAGTGCATTAGTCCCAGGTTAGACTATATGATTTGGGTACAGTCGAGTGCCGTATAGGTTTATCCTCATTTGAGGTGCCTGGGGAGCTCAATAGGCAAGATATTTTTTCTAGAGGGCAGGCAGAGTGCTGCACTTTGGTTCCAGAATTGCCAAACTTGAGGGCTTCTGGGCCAGGAGTGTGAGGACAGAAGTCTGAGAACACAAGCTAGACTTGGGCTTCAGGCCGAGGGCACGGCAGGTACCTCCTGCAGATCTGAACCAATATTTCATGCATCTGAAGTCACGGCGAGGATCAGACGTTGGCTTGGGTTGGAGTTTCTGTGCATGACTGCCCCTTCATGAATGGAGCGGAAACTCAAGGCCATGGAGGTTTTCCCACGTTGGGAGTTTTGGGATGCCCCCTTCAAGGATTCCTTCTGCGGGACAATTGAGACCTGTTGGTCAGCTCCAGGACATCCCATATGGAATGACTCCAGAGCACCGTTCGAGGATTGATGCCAGGGAATCCCGCCTCGCATTCCAATTTTCTCCCAGCAACAAGACAGTTGAGTTTTGATGGCTCTGCGGGAGCAATCGGGGCGGCTGTGTTGAAATGGACATTCCCGAGGTTGGGGCCTAATGTGTGTTTGTTTCCATGAGGGCCTTGGAATGGGGCGGTGACACCGGGACCCTGAAGTATTCTCCTAAGCTTTTGACATAGGTCCCATGCACAAGTTTCCTTGTGGAAACGAGATTTGTTCTGATGGGTGCCTCACGAAACCCCCTATGCTGGTCTTGGAATCCAGGCTTTTGAGGAGACATGTCTGTAAACCAAAGCAATGGATCCGAATATGGCCTAGGGTCCTGTCTGGTTCCATCTTCTTCTCTGGGGACATCCATTTATGATATGAGTGGAGGTAGATGCTCAGCTGGTGTCAGACCGCCCTTGTTTGTCTCCGGAGACCTACACTATTGGGATGGCCTCGGGAACTTTGGAGAGTTCTCCTAATTTGTACGATTTTGGATAATGGAATGGGCAGAATGCCCATGGATTGGGTAGGCACAGTCCTAATGTGTGGCTCCAGGGGCCCCAGCCTGTAGGGTGTGTGGCCCAGGAATCTGAGGACAGAAGTCTGAAAACACAAACTCAGCTTAGGTTGGGAACGTAGGTATGGCAGGGCCAATCTACAAACCATGAGAAGGACTCTTCAGGATATGAAGAAAGAGCGAGTCTGAGGCTCTTGCTCAGGCTTTTGTCTCTGGATTTTGTATCAAAGATGGGCGTGGAAAGTGGGGAGGCCTCATGGCCCATGGACGAATCTTCCTCTCTGTGGATTTGGCCCGGTCCCAATTTCTTTCCGTCAATCTGTGGGATGGGAGGTCTCCTCTCAGGTTTGTTACCTCAGGTGTCCCAACCAAAGAGGAATTCCAAAGCAGAGCCCTGGGGAAGAGTGAAGGGACAACCCAAACGATGGTTATAAATTGGGGCCTAGGGGCATGGCAGACCCAATATGCTGTCTCTTCATCCAGCCACTGAGTGGCCTTACTTAAAGACTGGGCACAGGCTGAGGGTCAGCATGTGTGTTTGTGACCAATGTGGCCCGCGAGCTTGGGCGGGGCCTCATGGGCCACACTGGTTTCAACTACACTGAACTTTGGATAACATGCCAATCACAAGGTCTCTTGCCATGGGGAAGGAGCTCTGATTTCTGCATCATTTTCAACCCTGGGCAGTGTTTGGAGATAAGGTCTACCTTCTGAAGCCTGAAAACCGCAGTTGGGAAGAGATGACGACCTAAGGCCATGGCGGGTCTGATGTGCTCAGTGTGCGGTCAGCTGCCTGGGTGTTGGTCCGGAGGTTCGGGTTCAGGTTGTGTCAGACAGTGAATTAGTACCCAGGTTAGACTATATAATTCAGGTACAGTCGAGAGCCGTGTAGGTTTATCCTCATTTGAGGTGCCTGGGCTACTCATTAGGCAATATATTTTTTCTAGAGGCAGGCAGAGTGCTGCATTGTGGGTCCGGTATTGCCAAACATGAGGGATTCTGGACCAGGAGTGTGAGGACAAGTCTGAGAACAGAAGCTAGACTTGGGCTTCAGGCTGAGGGCACGGCTGGTACCCCCTGCAGATCTGAACGAATATCTCATGCTTCTGAAGTCACGGCGAGGATCAGACGTTGGCTCGGGTTGGAGTTTCTGTGCATGAATGCCCCTTCATGAACGGAATGGAATCTCAAGTCCATGGAGGTTTTCCCACGTTGGGAGTTGTGGGATGCCCCCTTCAAGGATTCCTTCTGCGGGACAATTGAGACCTGTTGGGCAGCTCCAGGATATCCCATATGGAAGGACTCCAGAGCACCGTTCGGGGTGGATGCCTGGGAAGTGGGCCTCGCATTCCAAATGTCTCCTAGCAACAAGACAGTTGAGATCGGATAGCTCTGCGGGAGCAACCGGCGTGGCTGAGTTGAAATGGACTTTTAGGATCAGGCCCATTGTGTGTTTGTGTCCATGAGGGCCTTGGAATGGGGCGTTGGCACCGGGACCCTGAAGTATTCTCCTAAGCTTTTGACATACCTCCCATGCACAAGTTTCCTTGTGGAGATGAGATTTGTTCTGAGGGGTGCCTCAGGAAACCCCCTATGCTGGTATTGGAATCCAGGCTTTTGAGGAGACATGCCTGTAAACCAAAACAATGGATCCGATTATGGCCTAGGGTCCTGTCTGGTTCAATCTTCTTCTCTGGTGATATCCATCTATGGAATGAGTGGAGGGAGATGCTCACCTGGTGTCACACCGCCCTTGTTTGTCCCTGGAGACCTACACTATTGGGATGGCCTCGGGGACTTTGGAGAGTTTTCTTAATTGGTGAGATTTTGGACAATAGAATGGGCAGAATTCCCATGGATTGGGTAGGCACAGTCCTAATGTGTGGCTCCAGGGGCCCCAGCCTGGAGGGTGTGCGGCCCAGGACTTTGAGGACAGAAGTCTGAAAACACAAACTCAGCTAAGGTTTTGGGACGTAGGTATGGGAGGCCCAATCTACAAACCATGAGAAGTACCCCTCAGGATATGAAGAAAGAGCGAGTCTGAGGCACTTGCTCAGGCTTTTGTATCAACAATGGCTGTAGAATGTGGGGAGGCCTCATGGGATATGGACGAATCTTCCTCTCTGTGGATTTGGCCCGGTCCCAATAGTTTTTCTTCAATTGTCGGATGGGAGGTCTCCTTTCAGGTTTATTACCTCAGGTGTCCGAACAAAATAGGAATTCCAAAGCAGAGCCCTGGGGAAGAGTGAAGGGACAACCCAAACTATGGTTAAAAATTGGGGCCTAGGTGCATGGCAGGCCCAATATGCTGTCTCTTCATCCAGCCACTGAGAGGCCTTACTTGAGGACTGGGCTCAGGCTGAGGGTCACAATGTGTGTTTGTGACCAATGTGGCCCGCGAGCATGGGCGGGGCCTCATGGGCCACACTGGTTTCAACTACACTGGACTTTGGACAACCTGACATGGGGAATGTGTTCTGATATCTGCATCATTTTCAACCCTGGGCAGTGGTTGGAGATAAGGTCTAGGTTCTGAAGCCTGAAAAACCGAAGATGGGAAGAGATGACGACCTAAGGCCATGGCGGGTCTGATATGCTCAGTGTGCGGTCAGCTGCCTGGGTGTTGGTCAGGAGGTTCGGGCTCAGGTTGTGTCAGTCAGTGCATTAGTCCCAGGTTAGACTATATGATTTGGGTACAGTCGAGTGCCGTATAGGTTTATCCTCATTTGAGGTGCCTGGGGAGCTCAATAGGCAAGATATTTTTTCTAGAGGGCAGGCAGAGTGCTGCACTTTGGTTCCAGAATTGCCAAACTTGAGGGCTTCTGGGCCAGGAGTGTGAGGACAGAAGTCTGAGAACACAAGCTAGACTTGGGCTTCAGGCGGAGGGCACGGCAGGTACCTCCTGCAGATCTGAACCAATATTTCATGCATCTGAAGTCACGGCGAGGATCAGACGTTGGCTCGGGTTGGAGTTTCTGTGCATGACTGCCCCTTCATGAATGGAGCGGAAACTCAAGGCCATGGAGGTTTTCCCACGTTGGGAGTTTTGGGATGCCCCCTTCAAGGATTCCTTCTGCGGGACAATTGAGACCTGTTGGTCAGCTCCAGGACATCCCATATGGAATGACTCCAGAGCACCGTTCGAGGATTGATGCCAGGGAATCCCGCCTCGCATTCCAATTTTCTCCCAGCAACAAGACAGTTGAGTTTTGATGGCTCTGCGGGAGCAATCGGGGCGGCTGTGTTGAAATGGACTTTCCCGAGGTTGGGGCCTAATGTGTGTTTGTTTCCATGAGGGCCTTGGAATGGGGCGGTGACACCGGGACCCTGAAGTATTCTCCTAAGCTTTTGACATAGGTCCCATGCACAAGTTTCCTTGTGGAAACGAGATTTGTTCTGATGGGTGCCTCACGAAACCCCCTATGCTGGTCTTGGAATCCAGGCTTTTGAGGAGACATGTCTGTAAACCAAAGCAATGGATCCGAATATGGCCTAGGGTCCTGTCTGGTTCCATCTTCTTCTCTGGGGACATCCATTTATGATATGAGTGGAGGTAGATGCTCAGCTGGTGTCAGACCGCCCTTGTTTGTCTCCGGAGACCTACACTATTGGGATGGCCTCGGGAACTTTGGAGAGTTCTCCTAATTTGTACGATTTTGGATAATGGAATGGGCAGAATGCCCATGGATTGGGTAGGCACAGTCCTAATGTGTGGCTCCAGGGGCCCCAGCCTGTAGGGTGTGTGGCCCAGGAATCTGAGGACAGAAGTCTGAAAACACAAACTCAGCTTAGGTTGGGAACGTAGGTATGGCAGGGCCAATCTACAAACCATGAGAAGGACTCTTCAGGATATGAAGAAAGAGCGAGTCTGAGGCTCTTGCTCAGGCTTTTGTCTCTGGATTTTGTATCAAAGATGGGCGTGGAAAGTGGGGAGGCCTCATGGCCCATGGACGAATCTTCCTCTCTGTGGATTTGGCCCGGTCCCAATTTCTTTCCGTCAATCTGTGGGATGGGAGGTCTCCTCTCAGGTTTGTTACCTCAGGTGTCCCAACCAAAGAGGAATTCCAAAGCAGAGCCCTGGGGAAGAGTGAAGGGACAACCCAAACGATGGTTATAAATTGGGGCCTAGGGGCATGGCAGACCCAATATGCTGTCTCTTCATCCAGCCACTGAGTGGCCTTACTTAAAGACTGGGCACAGGCTGAGGGTCAGCATGTGTGTTTGTGACCAATGTGGCCCGCGAGCTTGGGCGGGGCCTCATGGGCCACACTGGTTTCAACTACACTGAACTTTGGATAACATGCCAATCACAAGGTCTCTTGCCATGGGGAAGGAGCTCTGATTTCTGCATCATTTTCAACCCTGGGCAGTGTTTGGAGATAAGGTCTACCTTCTGAAGCCTGAAAACCGCAGTTGGGAAGAGATGACGACCTAAGGCCATGGCGGGTCTGATGTGCTCAGTGTGCTGTCAGCTGCCTGGGTGTTGGTCCGGAGGTTCGGGTTCAGGTTGTGTCAGACAGTGAATTAGTACCCAGGTTAGACTATATAATTCAGGTACAGTCGAGAGCCGTGTAGGTTTATCCTCATTTGAGGTGCCTGGGCTACTCATTAGGCAATATATTTTTTCTAGAGGCAGGCAGAGTGCTGCCTTGTGGGTCCGGTATTGCCAAACATGAGGGATTCTGGACCAGGAGTGTGAGGACAAGTCTGAGAACAGAAGCTAGACTTGGGCTTCAGGCCGAGGGCACGGCTGGTACCCCCTGCAGATCTGAACGAATATCTCATGCTTCTGAAGTCACGGTGAGGATCAGACGTTGGCTCGGGTTGGAGTTTCTGTGCATGAATGCCCCTTCATGAACGGAATGGAATCTCAAGTCCATGGAGGTTTTCCCACGTTGGGAGTTGTGGGATGCCCCCTTCAAGGATTCCTTCTGCGGGACAATTGAGACCTGTTGGGCAGCTCCAGGATATCCCATATGGAAGGACTCCAGAGCACCGTTCGGGGTGGATGCCTGGGAAGCGGGCCTCGCATTCCAAATGTCTCCTAGCAACAAGACAGTTGAGATCGGATAGCAACCGGCGTGGCTGAGTTGAAATGGACTTTTAGGATCGGGCCCATTGTGTGTTTGTGTCCATGAGGGCCTTGGAATGGGGCGTTGGCACCGGGACCCTGAAGTATTCTCCTAAGCTTTTGACATACCTCCCATGCACAAGTTTCCTTGTGGAGATGAGATTTGTTCTGAGGGGTGCCTCAGGAAACCCCCTATGCTGGTATTGGAATCCAGGCTTTTGAGGAGACATGCCTGTAAACCAAAACAATGGATCCGATTATGGCCTAGGGTCCTGTCTGGTTCAATCTTCTTCTCTGGTGATATCCATCTATGGAATGAGTGGAGGGAGATGCTCACCTGGTGTCACACCGCCCTTGTTTGTCCCTGGAGACCTACACTATTGGGATGGCCTCGGGGACTTTGGAGAGTTTTCTTAATTGGTGAGATTTTGGACAATAGAATGGGCAGAATTCCCATGGATTGGGTAGGCACAGTCCTAATGTGTGGCTCCAGGGGCCCCAGCCTGGAGGGTGTGCGGCCCAGGACTTTGAGGACAGAAGTCTGAAAACACAAACTCAGCTAAGGTTTTGGGACGTAGGTATGGGAGGCCCAATCTACAAACCATGAGAAGTACCCCTCAGGATATGAAGAAAGAGCGAGTCTGAGGCACTTGCTCAGGCTTTTGTATCAACAATGGCTGTAGAATGTGGGGAGGCCTCATGGGATATGGACGAATCTTCCTCTCTGTGGATTTAGCCCCGTCCCAAAAGTTTTTCTTCAATTGTCGGATGGGAGGTCTCCTTTCAGGTTTATTACCTCAGGTGTCCGAACAAAATAGGAATTCCAAAGCAGAGCCCTGGGGAAGAGTGAAGGGACAATCCAAACTATGGTTAAAAATTGGGGCCTAGGTGCATGGCAGGCCCAATATGCTGTCTCTTCATCCAGCCACTGAGAGGCCTTACTTGAGGACTGGGCTCAGGCTGAGGGTCACAATGTGTGTTTGTGACCAATGTGGCCTGCGAGCATGGGCGGGGCCTCATGGGCCACTCTGGTTTCAACTACAATGGACTTTGGACAACCTGACATGGGGAATGTGTTCTGATATCTGCATCATTTTCAACCCTGGGCAGTGGTTGGAGATAAGGTCTAGGTTCTGAAGCCTGAAAAACCGAAGATGGGAAGAGATGACGACCTAAGGCCATGGCGGGTCTGATATGCTCAGTGTGCGGTAAGCTGCCTGGGTGTTGGTCAGGAGGTTCGGGCTCAGGTTGTGTCAGTCAGTGCATTAGTCCCAGGTTAGACTATATGATTTGGGTACAGTCGAGTGCCGTATAGGTTTATCCTCATTTGAGGTGCCTGGGGAGCTCAATAGGCAAGATATTTTTTCTAGAGGGCAGGCAGAGTGCTGCACTTTGGTTCCAGAATTGCCAAACTTGAGGGCTTCTGGGCCAGGAGTGTGAGGACAGAAGTCTGAGAACACAAGCTAGACTTGGGCTTCAGGCCGAGGGCACGGCTGGCACCCCCTGCAGATCTGAACGAATATCTCATGCTTCTGAAGTCACGGCGAGGATCAGACGTTGGCTCGGGTTGGAGTTTCTGTGCATGACTGCCCCTTCATGAACGGAGCGGAATCTCAAGGCCATGGAGGTTTTCCCACGTTGGGAGTTATGGGATGCCCCCTTCAAGGATTCCTTCTGCGCGACAATTGAGACCTGTTGGTCAGCTCCAGGACATCCCATATGGAATGACTCCAGAGCACCGTTCGAGGATCGATGCCAGGGAATCCCACCTCGCATTCCAATTTTCTCCCAGCAACAAGACAGTTGAGTTTTGATGGCTCTGCGGGAGCAATCGGGGCGGCTGTGTTGAAATAGACTTTCCCGAGGTTGGGGCCTAATGTGTGTTTGTGTCCATGAGGGCCTTGGAATGGGGCGGTGACACTGGGACCCTGAAGTATTCTCCTAAGCTTTTGACATAGGTCCCATGCACAAGTTTCCTTGTGGAAACGAGATTTGTTCTGATGGGTGCCTCAAAAAACCCCCTATGCTGGTCTTGGAATCCAGGCTTTTGAGGAGACATGTCTGTAAACCAAAGCAATGGATCCGAATATGGCCTAGGGTCCTATCTGGTTCCATCTTCTTCTCTGGGGACATCCATTTATGATATGAGTGGATGTAGATGCTCAGCTGGTGTCAGACCGCCCTTGTTTGTCCCCGGAGACCTACACTATTGGGATGGCCCCGGGGACTTTGGAGAGTTCTCCTAATTTGTACGATTTTGGATAATGGAATGGGCAGAATGCCCATGGATTGGGTAGGCACAGTCCTAATGTGTGGCTCCAGTGGCCCCAGCCTGGAGGGTGTGTGGCCCAGGAATCTGAGGACAGAAGTCTGAAAACACAAACTCAGCTTAGGTTGGGAACGTAGGTATGGCAGGGCCAATCTACAAACCATGAGAAGGACTCTTCAGGATATGAAGAAAGAGGGAGTCTGAGGCGCTTGCTCAGGCTTTTGTCTCTGGATTTTGTATCAAAGATGGGCGTGGAACGTGGGGAGGCCTCATGGGCCATAGACGAATCTTCCTCTCTGTGGATTTGGCCCGGTCCCAATTTCTTTCTGTCAATCTGTGGGATGGGAGGTCTCCTCTCAGGTT